>NC_071525.1:21622724-21628354 GCF_027887155.1 Malaclemys terrapin pileata | reverse complement strand
CTAACCCTAACCCTAACCCTAACCCTAACCCTAACCCTAACCCTAACCCTAACCCTAACCCTAACCCTAACCCTAACCCTAACCCTAACCCTAACCCTAACCCTAACCCTAACCCTAACCCTAACCCTAACCTCCTAACCCTAACCCTAACCCTAACCCTAACCCTAACCCTAACCCTAACCCTAACCCTAACCCTAACCCTAACCCTAACCCTAACCCTAACCCTAACCCTAACCCTAACCCTAACCCTAACCCTAACCCTAACCCTAACCCTAACCCTAACCCTAACCCTAACCCTAACCCTAACCCTAACCCTAACCCTAACCCTAACCCTAACCCTAACCCTAACCCTAACCCTAACCCTAACCCTAACCCTAACCCTAACCCTAACCCTAACCCTAACCCTAACCCTAACCCTAACCCTAACCCTAACCCTAACCCTAACCCTAACCCTAACCCTAACCCTAACCCTAACCCTAACCCTAACCCTAACCCTAACCCTAACCCTAACCCTAACCCTAACCCTAACCCTAACCCTAACCCTAACCCTAACCCTAACCCTAACCCTAACCCTAACCCTAACCCTAACCCTAACCCTAACCCTAACCCTAACCCTAACCCTAACCCTAACCCTAACCCTAACCCTAACCCTAACCCTAACCCTAACCCTAACCCTAACCCTAACCCTAACCCTAACCCTAACCCTAACCCTAACCCTAACCCTAACCCTAACCCTAACCCTAACCCTAACCCTAACCCTAACCCTAACCCTAACCCTAACCCTAACCCTAACCCTAACCCTAACCCTAACCCTAACCCTAACCCTAACCCTAACCCTAACCCTAACCCTAACCCTAACCCTAACCCTAACCCTAACCCTAACCCTAACCCTAACCCTAACCCTAACCCTAACCCTAACCCTAACCCTAACCCTAACCCTAACCCTAACCCTAACCCTAACCCTAACCCTAACCCTAACCCTAACCCTAACCCTAACCCTAACCCTAACCCTAACCCTAACCCTAACCCTAACCCTAACCCTAACCCTAACCCTAACCCTAACCCTAACCCTAACCCTAACCCTAACCCTAACCCTAACCCTAACCCTAACCCTAACCCTAACCCTAACCCTAACCCTAACCCTAACCCTAACCCTAACCCTAACCCTAACCCTAACCCTAACCCTAACCCTAACCCTAACCCTAACCCTAACCCTAACCCTAACCCTAACCCTAACCCTAACCCTAACCCTAACCCTAACCCTAACCCTAACCCTAACCCTAACCCTAACCCTAACCCTAACCCTAACCCTAACCCTAACCCTAACCCTAACCCTAACCCTAACCCTAACCCTAACCCTAACCCTAACCCTAACCCTAACCCTAACCCTAACCCTAACCCTAACCCTAACCCTAACCCTAACCCTAACCCTAACCCTAACCCTAACCCTAACCCTAACCCTAACCCTAACCCTAACCCTAACCCTAACCCTAACCCTAACCCTAACCCTAACCCTAACCCTAACCCTAACCCTAACCCTAACCCTAACCCTAACCCTAACCCTAACCCTAACCCTAACCCTAACCCTAACCCTAACCCTAACCCTAACCCTAACCCTAACCCTAACCCTAACCCTAACCCTAACCCTAACCCTAACCCTAACCCTAACCCTAACCCTAACCCTAACCCTAACCCTAACCCTAACCCTAACCCTAACCCTAACCCTAACCCTAACCCTAACCCTAACCCTAACCCTAACCCTAACCCTAACCCTAACCCTAACCCTAACCCTAACCCTAACCCTAACCCTAACCCTAACCCTAACCCTAACCCTAACCCTAACCCTAACCCTAACCCTAACCCTAACCCTAACCCTAACCCTAACCCTAACCCTAACCCTAACCCTAACCCTAACCCTAACCCTAACCCTAACCCTAACCCTAACCCTAACCCTAACCCTAACCCTAACCCTAACCCTAACCCTAACCCTAACCCTAACCCTAACCCTAACCCTAACCCTAACCCTAACCCTAACCCTAACCCTAACCCTAACCCTAACCCTAACCCTAACCCTAACCCTAACCCTAACCCTAACCCTAACCCTAACCCTAACCCTAACCCTAACCCTAACCCTAACCCTAACCCTAACCCTAACCCTAACCCTAACCCTAACCCTAACCCTAACCCTAACCCTAACCCTAACCCTAACCCTAACCCTAACCCTAACCCTAACCCTAACCCTAACCCTAACCCTAACCCTAACCCTAACCCTAACCCTAACCCTAACCCTAACCCTAACCCTAACCCTAACCCTAACCCTAACCCTAACCCTAACCCTAACCCTAACCCTAACCCTAACCCTAACCCTAACCCTAACCCTAACCCTAACCCTAACCCTAACCCTAACCCTAACCCTAACCCTAACCCTAACCCTAACCCTAACCCTAACCCTAACCCTAACCCTAACCCTAACCCTAACCCTAACCCTAACCCTAACCCTAACCCTAACCCTAACCCTAACCCTAACCCTAACCCTAACCCTAACCCTAACCCTAACCCTAACCCTAACCCTAACCCTAACCCTAACCCTAACCCTAACCCTAACCCTAACCCTAACCCTAACCCTAACCCTAACCCTAACCCTAACCCTAACCCTAACCCTAACCCTAACCCTAACCCTAACCCTAACCCTAACCCTAACCCTAACCCTAACCCTAACCCTAACCCTAACCCTAACCCTAACCCTAACCCTAACCCTAACCCTAACCCTAACCCTAACCCTAACCCTAACCCTAACCCTAACCCTAACCCTAACCCTAACCCTAACCCTAACCCTAACCCTAACCCTAACCCTAACCCTAACCCTAACCCTAACCCTAACCCTAACCCTAACCCTAACCCTAACCCTAACCCTAACCCTAACCCTAACCCTAACCCTAACCCTAACCCTAACCCTAACCCTAACCCTAACCCTAACCCTAACCCTAACCCTAACCCTAACCCTAACCCTAACCCTAACCCTAACCCTAACCCTAACCCTAACCCTAACCCTAACCCTAACCCTAACCCTAACCCTAACCCTAACCCTAACCCTAACCCTAACCCTAACCCTAACCCTAACCCTAACCCTAACCCTAACCCTAACCCTAACCCTAACCCTAACCCTAACCCTAACCCTAACCCTAACCCTAACCCTAACCCTAACCCTAACCCTAACCCTAACCCTAACCCTAACCCTAACCCTAACCCTAACCCTAACCCTAACCCTAACCCTAACCCTAACCCTAACCCTAACCCTAACCCTAACCCTAACCCTAACCCTAACCCTAACCCTAACCCTAACCCTAACCCTAACCCTAACCCTAACCCTAACCCTAACCCTAACCCTAACCCTAACCCTAACCCTAACCCTAACCCTAACCCTAACCCTAACCCTAACCCTAACCCTAACCCTAACCCTAACCCTAACCCTAACCCTAACCCTAACCCTAACCCTAACCCTAACCCTAACCCTAACCCTAACCCTAACCCTAACCCTAACCCTAACCCTAACCCTAACCCTAACCCTAACCCTAACCCTAACCCTAACCCTAACCCTAACCCTAACCCTAACCCTAACCCTAACCCTAACCCTAACCCTAACCCTAACCCTAACCCTAACCCTAACCCTAACCCTAACCCTAACCCTAACCCTAACCCTAACCCTAACCCTAACCCTAACCCTAACCCTAACCCTAACCCTAACCCTAACCCTAACCCTAACCCTAACCCTAACCCTAACCCTAACCCTAACCCTAACCCTAACCCTAACCCTAACCCTAACCCTAACCCTAACCCTAACCCTAACCCTAACCCTAACCCTAACCCTAACCCTAACCCTAACCCTAACCCTAACCCTAACCCTAACCCTAACCCTAACCCTAACCCTAACCCTAACCCTAACCCTAACCCTAACCCTAACCCTAACCCTAACCCTAACCCTAACCCTAACCCTAACCCTAACCCTAACCCTAACCCTAACCCTAACCCTAACCCTAACCCTAACCCTAACCCTAACCCTAACCCTAACCCTAACCCTAACCCTAACCCTAACCCTAACCCTAACCCTAACCCTAACCCTAACCCTAACCCTAACCCTAACCCTAACCCTAACCCTAACCCTAACCCTAACCCTAACCCTAACCCTAACCCTAACCCTAACCCTAACCCTAACCCTAACCCTAACCCTAACCCTAACCCTAACCCTAACCCTAACCCTAACCCTAACCCTAACCCTAACCCTAACCCTAACCCTAACCCTAACCCTAACCCTAACCCTAACCCTAACCCTAACCCTAACCCTAACCCTAACCCTAACCCTAACCCTAACCCTAACCCTAACCCTAACCCTAACCCTAACCCTAACCCTAACCCTAACCCTAACCCTAACCCTAACCCTAACCCTAACCCTAACCCTAACCCTAACCCTAACCCTAACCCTAACCCTAACCCTAACCCTAACCCTAACCCTAACCCTAACCCTAACCCTAACCCTAACCCTAACCCTAACCCTAACCCTAACCCTAACCCTAACCCTAACCCTAACCCTAACCCTAACCCTAACCCTAACCCTAACCCTAACCCTAACCCTAACCCTAACCCTAACCCTAACCCTAACCCTAACCCTAACCCTAACCCTAACCCTAACCCTAACCCTAACCCTAACCCTAACCCTAACCCTAACCCTAACCCTAACCCTAACCCTAACCCTAACCCTAACCCTAACCCTAACCCTAACCCTAACCCTAACCCTAACCCTAACCCTAACCCTAACCCTAACCCTAACCCTAACCCTAACCCTAACCCTAACCCTAACCCTAACCCTAACCCTAACCCTAACCCTAACCCTAACCCTAACCCTAACCCTAACCCTAACCCTAACCCTAACCCTAACCCTAACCCTAACCCTAACCCTAACCCTAACCCTAACCCTAACCCTAACCCTAACCCTAACCCTAACCCTAACCCTAACCCTAACCCTAACCCTAACCCTAACCCTAACCCTAACCCTAACCCTAACCCTAACCCTAACCCTAACCCTAACCCTAACCCTAACCCTAACCCTAACCCTAACCCTAACCCTAACCCTAACCCTAACCCTAACCCTAACCCTAACCCTAACCCTAACCCTAACCCTAACCCTAACCCTAACCCTAACCCTAACCCTAACCCTAACCCTAACCCTAACCCTAACCCTAACCCTAACCCTAACCCTAACCCTAACCCTAACCCTAACCCTAACCCTAACCCTAACCCTAACCCTAACCCTAACCCTAACCCTAACCCTAACCCTAACCCTAACCCTAACCCTAACCCTAACCCTAACCCTAACCCTAACCCTAACCCTAACCCTAACCCTAACCCTAACCCTAACCCTAACCCTAACCCTAACCCTAACCCTAACCCTAACCCTAACCCTAACCCTAACCCTAACCCTAACCCTAACCCTAACCCTAACCCTAACCCTAACCCTAACCCTAACCCTAACCCTAACCCTAACCCTAACCCTAACCCTAACCCTAACCCTAACCCTAACCCTAACCCTAACCCTAACCCTAACCCTAACCCTAACCCTAACCCTAACCCTAACC
>NC_071525.1:21455224-21610224 GCF_027887155.1 Malaclemys terrapin pileata | reverse complement strand
AGTCCACATAACACCTCAAGACTGGACATCTTTATAAAAGCATATTGCACCACAGCCACAAGCGTGCAGGATGCAGGAATCACTGGGTGCGAGTCACTGGCCTGGGCAATGCTTGAAGTCAGATTAGATGATGCTAATGGTCCTGTCTGGTCTTAATAGCTGTGCAGGAGCAGTTTCCAAACCCGTCTGACTCATTTTGACAGTGGAAATTTCCTGAAACACTATTCACATGAAGATTTCTACATTTTGAGACCAGAAGGGATCGTACAACCATCTAGGATGATCTCCTTTGTAACCCAGACCAGAGAACCCCACCCAGCACCTTCTGCAACCAGTCCAATAATTCATGGTTTAACTCAAATGTGTCTTGTAGCAAGAGACATCAATCTGGATTTAGAAACTGTGAGTGTTGCAGAATCCACCACCGACCTGGATAATAACTGAAGTGCTTTATTATCCTCCCTGTTAACAATCTGCATTTCATTTCCACTTTCCTTTTTGCTGATTTCAACTTCTGGCTGTGAGGTCTCAAGCTGCCTTTGTCTGGGAGAGTAAAGAGCCCTCTGCTCTCCCCATGTCAGTACTTATAGATGGGGATAAAGTCAGCTTTGAACCATCTCACTGAAAAACTAGATGATAACCTACTGTTTTATACCTCATCTGTAAACTCCTGGGGCAAGGGCTGTTTTTTAGGAGGGGGAGGAAGTGCATACCATAATAGGACCCTGACTTCTGTTTCCTGCCGCTAAGTGCTACTATTAGTCAAATTAATAACAACTGTGCTGAGAGGTGTGGTCCCAAGACCTTGAATCATCACTCTCATTATGAGATTTATTACAATCCCAAGAGATGTCGGTAGCATGTTCTCTTCAGTCACTAATGCTTAATTCATACCATTGCCTCCGATTCACTATCCCCGGGCAAGGGACAGAAGTAATAGCATATTAAACAGTTTGGGCCAAGTCCTGCCTTTTCAGCACAGCCATGAGACAGTGTGTGTGTGTGGGGGGGCTGCACCACTCTACAAGAGAAGGCAGGGTTAGGGTTAGGGCGGGGGCAGTCCCTGTAGTCAGGAATGTGCAGTGACTGCAAATGTGGCTGTGCAAGGCGGAGACAGGCTCAGGGCGGGAGGTGGTAGTGGTGAAGGCTCCTTCCTCCTTCTGCTCCTTCTCCCCACAAACTAACTACTCCGTCCCCGGACTAGCCTTTGTGCAAGGCTGGACAATGCGGGAGGTTCCTCATCTATTTGTAAGGGCTGTCTGCAGGCATCTGTGCAGAAGTTTAGGATGAAGATTGGGAAATATCCCCTGGCAGCAAGAGGTATCAGGCTGGCAGCAGGGAGTTCTGGGAGCTTCATTGCTTTGGACACTTGAACAAAACACTAATAAATCTACATGAAGGAACAATCCTTCACTGCTCCCTGGGAGACTACTTAGAAGGGATCTGTCCCATGCAGCATTGTTACATTCACGTTACACAGAAGGGGTGGTCCCAAAGTTATGTCCCTAAAGCCATCTGTTTATACCCTACCTGTTTATAAGAACAAGAAACGGTGTAAGTCAATTGAAATTACATTTTACAAATCAGATTTCTACCTTGTTTTTCTGGTACCATGGTGAACAACATATCACTGTGTTCTGAACATTTGCATTCCAAAAACCAAGGGGTGTAAGGGCACATCCTGGGTTTGTGTGAAGGTAGAGCAATCCTATGCCTTGTCCTCTTCCTTTGCGACATTCTAGTACTGGCCTGGGAAAAGAACTCCCCAGCTGTTGCTATGATAAAATAATCATATGTCCTAATCCTGTCATCTTTCCTATCTATTTAAGATAAAATTTACTTCAGCTAATTCAAGGGATTATGGGACACTTAGCATAAGTAAACAGGATTATTAATGAACTTGTAGTCCAGTTTAGGCTCTACAACTGCTATAAATTGTGATTCATGCTATTTGTACTTAATGCATACTAATATGTATAGGTGTGGATAATACACATTTTATATAGATATAAATGTGTATTATTCACACCTATACATATTAGCCCAATTGGCCCCAGCACCGGGCCGAGCCGCCGGCCCCTGCTCTCCTGAAGGCCCTCTCCTGCCTGAGCCGCTGGCCCCCACCGCCAGCACCAAGCCGAGCCGCCGGCCCCCCAAGTGCCTGGCCGGCCCAGCGCCATGTCAGACCCACTCCTGCCAGCCCCTGCCTCCCCCGGACAAGCTGCTGGCCACCAATGCAGGGCCAAGCCACCAGCCTCTGGAGGGCCAGGCCGGCCCCCCGAGCCACCAGCCCCTCCCGGCCCTGAAGGCCCTCTCCTGGCAGAGCCGCTGCTCCCCCGCCCCCCAGCACTGACAGCACTCGCTCCTCCTGCTCTTGAAGGCCACCCACCCCGTCGAGCCGAGCCACCAGCCTCAGAGCTCCCAGCTGAGCCGCCTCACTCCACCAGCTGCTGGCTCTCCCCGTCCCAAGGAGGAGGGACGTGGCAAGCCGCAGGGATCGGGAGGCAGAGTGCAGGAGGCAGTGGGAGTCTCGTGGAAGGGGCAGGGCCACTGCGGCAGTGGGTCAGCGGCAGCGCCAGGGCAGGCTAAGGCTAAACCTTCCCTGGCCTATTAGACCCACCAACCATGGACGCATCCCTAGGAAAGGCCCAACATGCATTGTATGGAATTCAATTTATGACAAATTTAGGCCCCAATCCTGCAAACACTGATCCACATATTTCACTTTATGCACATGACCACCATCCGCTCCAGTCAAATGCACTGGAACATTCATGGGTACAGCAGGGTCTGCTTAATTCGTGGCTTTGCCATTCTCCAGACTGACATCTGCCTCTTCAGTCTCTTTTCTCTCTGTAATGGAACACTAGACTGTATTATACGTTTCTGCCACTATGTGGCACTATGTAAAATAATGTATTTAAAGCTAATTTAGCAATACCTGGCAGAGCACTAAAGAATCTTACGATGAACACATTTGGTGTGTGTATAAGCAATTTCTGTGGTCAGTCCATAGCTGGTACAGCAGTATATGCTACACTAAGCCATGATCTATGGTTTTGGCCTCTCTTGCTCAGTGGGGGTCCAGAAACATGACCCCATTTGGTAAATCTGGGTACACCTCTGAGTTTGTCACATCATCTCACACCCCAGAGTTGCCTCTTCTGCACCTGGCAAAAAAGTTTCACCAAGTGGCAGAGAAACCAGCTTAAAGCAAAAGAGAAAAGAGAACTGCTTCCCCAGCCTAGGCAGATCTTGCTCAACCAGGAGCAAAGTTTAATTGTCATTAGTGACACTAAACAACTGGGAGCTTACGTGGGTTCCATGAGTGAGGTCCAAACTCTGCTCTTGATGAAGTCAATGGGGTTACAGAGCGGATGGACTGATTTAAATCACTGCATTTAATCTTATTTTGCATTTGTACTTTTAGTTATTTTCCTTAAAAAGTCATTGATTGGTAACCATTAAAATATGTTGATTTCCAAGTAAATATAGCCTTTTCACTAAATTTAATACTTCTTTGGGGGCTGATAGTCTAAGCCATACAATGCCCAGGTGATGTTGCAAGTCTGGAAATAGGGCAAAGAAATAAAGCCAAACCCAGTGTGTTCTGATAACCTGGCAGCTGAGGTCTGGTGCATTGGACTCCACTGGATTACATCAGGCCCCGCCCAGCCGTCCCTCCCCACTGTAGGGGGCATTGCCAAAGCATGCTGCATTTTGGCAATCCCCAGCCAGCGTAACAGTTCATAGGCTACTCTAGACCAGCCATTCTCAAACTGGGATCCGTGGAGCCAAGGGTACTCCAGTGGGTCCGCGAGTCATGTCTGGGGCCACCGGCCCTGCTGATCAACTCCTCCCCCTCCTTCCCAGTGCCTCCTGCATGCTGTGGAACAGCTGTTCAGTGGCATACAGGAGGCGCTGGGAGGGAGGGGGAGGAGCGGGCACGGGGCATGCTCAGGGGGAGGGGGTGGAAAGAGGCAGGGAAGAGGAGGGGCAGGGGTGGAACAGGGGCAGGAAGAGGTGGGTCGGGGTGGGGCCTTGGGGGAAGGGGTGGAGTGGGGAGCAGGGCCTGGGGCTGAGTGGGTTTGAGCACCCCCGGGGAAAATTAGAAGCCGGCTTGGGTATCCACGAAAAATTTTAAATCAAAATGGGGGTCCTCAGGTTACTAAAGTTTGAGAACCACTGCTCTAGACTATACAGGGGCCAAACCTGGGAATCGGGGTTTGGTTTAAAGCAATATCCTCAGCCTTCTGACTCATCTTCCCAAAGCACCAGACCTATCTGTGAAAGCCTCCACGTGAGCCTCCACGTGAACCTGGGTGAATGTACTTCTTAGGAAGGCTAAATGCCACAGCCTGTGCTGCTTGTCTGGGGAGGAACATTTGCTTCGACGATTTGGGTCATAAACAGCGTTGCTTACAATGGAAAACCAGAGGGGCCGCAGTTGTTACAGAGTTCAGCAGCTGGGGATTATTTTGCACAATACCACTTGCTATATTTGTGCATTTCCAGAGACTCTAGAGTGTTTGCAACAATATGGACTTGAAGCTCAGGCAAGCACAGAACTGTGGAGTGTCTGCGAGAAATGGCCATGTCTGTCTTAGTGCTCCCCATATTTCCTAAGGAGAGGATTAATTTGTAACTAATGCATGGACTGCAGTGATCTCAGAGAGTTTCATTTACCATACTGCTGAGGCTTGCTGGGACATTCCCCTTGCCTCTCCCTAGGACCTCACCCATGTACTGAGAGGAAGGAAATACAGTTCAAAGTCAAAGTCCCATCACAACTGATGCTGCATTTGCATTAAAATTACAACTTCCAGCATTGCATTTTTGCTTCAGAAATCCTTCCAAGCACAGGCCCAAAGGCCACATCTGGGTATGGAAATTGTATGGTGGGCCACAAATACTCACAAAATTGGGGGTTGGGGAGGGGGTGAGAGCTCCGGCTGGGGATGCGGGCTTGGGGGTGGGATCAGAAATGAGGAGTTCAGGGTGAGGGTGGGGGCTCCAGGCTGGGGCAGGGGTGCAGGGGGAGTGAGGGCTCCGGCTAGAGGTGCAGGCTGTGGGGTGGGGCTGGGGATAAGGGATTTCGGGTGCAGGAGGGTGCTCTGGGGTGGGACCGAGGGGTTCGGAGGGTGGGAAAGGGATCGGGGTGTTGGAGCGCGGGAGGAGGTCAGGGGTGCAGGCTCTGTGCGGCACTTACCTCAAGCAGCTCCAGGAAGAAGCAGCATGTCCCCCCTCCAGCTGCTATGCAGAGGCACGGTGCTGGCCAGGTAGCTCTGCGCACTGCCCTGTCTGCAGGCACCTTGCCCACGGTTCCCGGCCAATGGGAGCTGTGAGGGCAGTGCTTGGGACTGGGGCAGCATGTGGAGCCCTCTGGCTATCCCTACATGTAGGAGCCGGAGGGGGGACATGCCTCTGCTTCCAGTAGCCATGGGCCATAGCGTGGACGTCCCAGACCCTGCTCTCCAGCGGGAGCTCGAGGGCTGGATTAAAACATCTGACAGGCTGGATGCGGCCCATGGGCCGTAGTTTGCCCTCCCCGATCTAATCTGACCTTTTGCACATTGCAGGCCACAGAACCTCACCCACCCACTCCTGTAATAAAACCATAACCTCTGGCTGAGTTACTGAAGTCCTCAAATCATGATTTAAAGACTTCAAGTTACAGAGAATCCACCATTGACACTAATTTAAACCTGCAAGTGACCTGTGCCCCATGCTGCAGAGGAAGGCAAAAAAAAACAACAACAACAGGGTCTCTGCCAATCTGACCTGGGGGGGAAATTCCTTCCCAACCCCAAATATGGCAATCAGTTAGACCCTGAGCATGTGGGCAAGACCTACTAGCCAGACGCCTGGGAAAAAATTCTCTGTAGTAACTCAGAGCCCTCCCCATCTAGTGTCCCATCACCAGACACTGGAGATATTTGCTGCTAGCAGTCGTAGATCAGCTACATGCCATTGTCGGCAACCTCATCATACCATCCTCTCCATAAACTTATCAAGCTCAGTCTGAAGCCAGTTAGGTTTTTTGCCCCTACTGCTCCCCTGATGGTTAGAAACCTTCGTCTAATTTCAAGCCTAAACTTGGTGATGACCGGTTTATATCCATTTGTTCTTGTGTCTACATTGGCACGTAACTTAAATAACTCCTCTCTGACCCTGGTATTTATCCCTCTGATGTATTTATAGAGAGCAATCATATCTGCCCTCAGCCTTCATTTGGTTAGGCTAAACAAGCCAAGCTCTTTGAATCTCCTCTCATAAGGTAGGTTTTCCATTCCTCGGATCATCCTAGTAGCCACTTCTCTGCACCTGTTCCAGTTTGAGTTAATTTTTCTTAAATATGGGAGATCAGAATTGCACACAGTATTCCACATGAAGTCTTACCAGAGCCTTGTATAACAGTACTAACACTTCCCTGTCTCTCCTGGAAATACCTCACCTGATGCATCATAGGACTGCATTAGCCTTTTTCACAGCCATATCACATTGGTGGCTCATAGACATCCTGTGATCAACCAATACACCTAGGTCTTTCTCCTCCTCTGTCACTTCCAACTGATACATCCCCATCTTATAGCAAAAATTCTTGTTGTTAATCCCTAAATGAATGACCTTGTGCTTTGCACTACTAAATTTCATCTCATTTCGATTACTCTAGTTTACAAGATTGTCCAGATCATCTTGCATGACATTCTGGTCCTCCTCCATATTGGCAATACCTCCTAACTTTGTGTCCTCTGCAAATTTTATTAGCACACTCCCACTTTTTGTGCAAAGATCAGTAATAAAAATGTTAAAGAAGATTGGTCCCAAGACTGATCCCTGAGGAACTCCACGGGTTACCTCCCTCCAGTTCACCTTTCAGTATGCCCCATTGTAGTCTCCCCTTTAACCAGTTTCTTATCCACCTTTCAAGTCTCATATTAATCCCCATCTTCTCAATTTACCTAATAATTTCCCATGTGGAACTGTACCAAATGCCTTACTGAAATCCAGGGAGTTTAGATTTACTTCATCTGTTTTGTCTAAAAAAATCAGTTATCTTCTCAAAGAAGGAGATCAGATTGGTCTGGCACAATCTACCTTTTGTAAAACCATGTTGTAATTTTATCCCTATTACCACTCACCCCTATGTCCTTAACTATTTTCTCTTTCAAAATTTGTTCCAAAACCTTGCATACAATTGAGGTCAAACTAACAGACATGTAGTTTCCCGGATCACGCTTTTCCCCTTTTTTAAAAATTAGGAACTATCTTAGCTCTTCTCCAGTCATAGGGTATAACCTCTGAGTTTACAGATTCATTAAAAATCCTTGCTGTATCCCATGTTATAAGATAGTATTTAAGGATTTGCTCTGTAACTGTAAATCACCAGGCAGGAAAGAATCATTAACAACTGTAAAATATTAGTTTGCCACAGGAGGTGTTGTTTCCTGCTCAACGTGTGACCCTCTGTACCTCAAAGTAGTACCCTGGAACCCCCATATTCACCAATGTCATATGATTATGATATGTTTTGTACAATACATGCTTTGTGAGGTATCATTTTAAAAGTCTTGATCTATTGAACATTAATATCCCGGTGAATTGTATGTGCTATCATTGTATGTAAAGTCATGAAGTATTGCTACTTGTGTTACTAAAATATGTTGTGAGGTTGGGAGATGCCCACAGCTGGCCTTTCAGGAACGACAAAGGGGCAACCATCACTGGTCAGACAGGTGCTGATGACATCATCACTTGGCCCCTCTCTTCCCCCCCCCTCCCCCCATCTCAACACCTGGAAGATTTGTCTGGAAGACAAAGACTTTGAACTAGAGAGATTGGTCCCAGGCTGGAAGGCAGTTCGGTCTAAGGCCCTGTCTACACTGGCAAGTTGTGTGCAGTAAAGCAGCTTTGAGCACTGTAACTCCTGAGATGTACACACTGCCAAGCCACTTAGTGCGCAGAAACTCCAAGATGACTCCAAGATCTTTTTCCTGACTTGTTGTAGCTAAATTAGCCCCCATCATATTGTATGTATAGGTGGGGTTATTTTTTCCAATGTGCATTACTTTACATTTATCCACATTAAATTTCATTTGCCATTTTGTTGCTCAATCACTTAGTTTTGTGAGATCTTTTTGAAGTTCATCATAATCTGCTTTGGTCTTAACTATCTTGAGCAGTTTAGTATCATCTGCAAACTTTGCCACCTCACTGTTTACCCCTTTCTCCAGATCATTTATAAATAAGTTGAATAGGATCGGTCCGAGCACTGACCCTTGGGGAACACCACTAGTTACCCCTCTCCATTCTGAGAATTAACCATTAATTCCTACCCTTTGTTCCTGGTCTTTTAACCAGGTCTCAATCCATGAAAGGACCTTCCCTTTTATCCCATGACAACTTAATTTACATAAGAGCCTTTGGTGAGGGACCTTGTCAAAGGCTTTCTGGAAATCTAAGTACACTATGTCCACTGGATCCCCCTTGTCCACATGTTTGTTGACCCCTTCAAAGAACTCTAATAGATTAGTAAGACACGATTTCCCTTTACAGAAATCATGTTGACTATTGCTCAACAGTTTATGTTTTTCTACGTGTCTGACAATTTTATTCTTAACTATTGTTTCGACTAATTTGCCCGGTACCAACGTTAGACTTACCGGTCTGTAATTGCCTGGATCACCTCTAGAGCCCTTTTTAAATATTGGTGTTACATTAGCTAACTTCCAGTCATTGGATACAGAAGCCGATTTAAAGGATATGGAAGGTTAACCCACTCCCCATATTGTCCATGGGATCCTTCTGGCTACCTCAGATTTCTAGCCAGAGGGCTGGGGAGGGAGAAAAGCTATTGGACACCAGAGGTTGTACCGAGTGGACTCCTCAAAAGTGGGTGTGCTTGTCCTGGTTTGTTGCTCCAAAGCTCTGTATAGAAGTTATTTTACTGGAAGGGTGTATATGGCATACATTGAATAATAAGACTAATGTACTGTATAATGGCAATGTGTATGTGTTCATTGTTGGGAAAAGGTGTATGAATGAAGAGTGGAAGTTTCCTTTGTAGGTTAAAAGAAGCCAAGAAGGGAAAAAGGAAAAAGAACAGAATGAGTTAACTGAAAAAAATAGCTAGCAAGCTCAGTCCAAAGATAGACACTGGCCCAATCCAAGGACACTGCCCACAGCTAAGACTTGGCTGACAGCCAAGAAAAGGGGGGCCTGAATGTGCTCAAGCAACTATGAGATCTGCAAAACATTGCCAGGCATTCATGAAATGTGTTAGGTTTCTTTTCTCACAGATAAAAGAAGTGCTACCCAAAGACCCTAGCAGCCCTGCCATTCATTGAAACAAGGAGACTGAATCTACGTAAAGTCCATCAACAAAAGACTGCTTTGGCTCTACACTGGAAAGGCCCTTTCCAAGTCCTGTTAACCACCAACACCGCTGTGAAGTGCCAAGGACTACCTGCCTGGACCCATGCTTCTCACTGTAAAAAGACCTCTCCACCTCGGGAGGACTCTCCGACTGATGATAAGCCTATTTTTCCTTCTAGCTCTGCTGTGCCTTCTGGACAGCAAGAAAAAGAAGAAAAAAAAGACAAGGTGAAGTGCTAGTAACCTCTCCCTTGCCCACTGACAGACCTACTGTGCCTTTGGATTTTTCTAGAAGAAGCAAAACCATTACAGGGTGATGTGCTAGTAACCTCTCCCCTGTATGATGCTAAACCACACTGTTTCAGGAAAAGAGAAGAAGGAACACTTGCTTCATTGAAACCACAAAGTCCAGGGATTCGTGACTACAAGAGACATTAAGAACTGACCCTGGTGAAGAAACAAAGAATTATACACTGGCAGGAAGAAACTTGTGGGACCCATGCTTGGGAACGTGGTATTGATTGGATTTTGGGGTTTATTCTACAGGCTGCGCCCTGTGTTTTGGATAAGTCCTTCAGCATGTATTGCCCTCCCTAATTGGATTTTAAATGATAAGTACCAAAGGCACCTTGTTGCCATTGCCCCTGCCATCTCCTCCATTACACTATTACCCCTATAACACATCCAAATACAGACAATGCCATATATTTGATAAAACCAATGACTAAGGCCTTCACACTTTAGTGATTTATTTAAATATTGTTTAAAAAATATTTTTAAGGTTCAGGGTATCCCATATAAGTGAACAATTGAATGGATCAGTTGAGATAAAAGTATATGATATCACTACCAGTGAACCCCAAGAATCTGTAATTGCAATTGATGGGTTCTATAGCGAATGTTCCTGAAATTTGCACTGTGTTAAATGAGAGAGGCCCTTATTGTTATTTGGTCACCTAATTAGTGAACAGTTTGGAATATTTTTAAGAACCAAGAACATGATGAGAAATTGGGGCAACTATAGAAGGCCATTGGCCTTGTTTCTGGAGCACAACTAACCCAGGTACAGGCTGGAGTTGGTGAGTTACATGTTATTTCCGCCTTTAGTTCTATGACCCAGAAGTTGCTGACAGAGATGGTATTGAATATCACTGAGGCTGGGAAGGCATTGCAGTGGGATCTAGCATGTTCAGAAATTCAGGATTTCCTGAATGACCAGCTAATGGCCATTTGGAATGATCTTGAGCATCAGGCTTGGCCCACTGCCCTTACAGACACATCAGAAGTGCCATCTGATCTGTGGCCATGGAGACATACTTGGAGACTTTCTGGGTGGAAGTGCAGATGTTCTCAGTGCTCCTTCCAAGCATATGGACTGGATGGGGGGGTGTGGACTCCCACATACTGAATCCTGCCGGGTCCATGGGGAGGATGCATGTGGGATTGGGTAATTCACCGAGACATCTGGGAAATTAGACCTCCTGGTATGCCCAAATCGATTTTTAGTCAGTGCTCCTGGGATTACATCCGACATTTGGATGGGGTTAGGGAGTCAATGGACATTTGGCCGTTAGAACCCCCACAGCTTCAGTGTATCCATAAACTGAAGCCAGGAGCAGTTGTTACTCTTCACGACTACATTTGCTGGGAGGGTAGGGGACAAGGAACTACCCTGACAGGCAGGGCCGGCTTTAGGAAGTGCGGGGCCCGATTCGAACAGTTTCAACGGGGCCCCGACAGGGATGACTAAAAAAAAAAAAAAAAACACGTTAAAAAAACATGTGGGGCTTGTACTCAACGGGCCGTGCTCCTAGTCTTTGGCGGCGGGTCCTTCACTTGCTCCAGGTCTTCGGCGGCACTGAAGGACCTGCCGCCAAAGACCCGGAGCGAGTGAAGGACCCGCTGCCAAAGACCTGGAGCGCCGCCGGGTGAGTAAAAATTAAAAAGGTGCCTCTAGCCAGGGAAGGGATTCTCTGCCACTTGCCCCCCACTCTGGGCGACCCTGCCACTGGGCACGGGGCCCTCTTAAGCGCGGGGCCCGATTCGGGGGAATTGGTGGAATTGGCCTAAAGCCGGCCCTGCTGACAGGACACTTACTTTTTCAAGTATCAGAGGGGTAGCCGTGTTAGTCTGAATCTGTAAAAAGCAACGGAGGGTCCTCTGGCACCTTTAAGACTAACAGAAGTATTGGGAGCATAAGCTTTCGTGGGTAAGAACCTCACTTCTTCAGATGCAAGAAGTGAGGTTCTTACCCACGAAAGCTTATGCTCCCAATACTTCTGTTAGTCTTAAAGGTGCCACAGGACCCTCTGTTGCTTTTTACTTTTTCAAGCTAATGATAGCTGTGTGTATGTTAAAGCCACCACATTGCAAGACATACATTTTAATCTCATTACCACTGCAGGCAATCATATTATTTACTGGCCTGCAGATAGAATTTTGCAAGTAGCCCTTAGATTCCAGATACCCTTTAATTGGACTAGTTTAGTACCTGATCGATTTCAAAATTTGCTTTCACTGTTACCAGAGGTTCAGAAAGAACAGGAGTACTTGTGGCACCTTAAAGACTAACAAATTTATTAGAGCATAAGCTTTCGTCGGCTACAACCCACTTCTTCAGATGCATATATGCATATATGCATATATATAGTCTCTAAGGTGCCACAAGTACTCCTGTTCTTTTTGAGGATACAGACTAACACAGCTGCTACCCTGAAACCAGAGGTTCAGAAAATCTCTGAAATACAAGGGCAAATTCACATGCTTCAATATATATATCAAGTTGAAAAGTATGCCTTTCATACAGCTTATAGAGTGTCTATTTTATGTACTAAGTATGATGTATTGTGCTTTATGACTAAAACTGTACAAAAAACCCATCATATTATTGCTATGGGAATGTTATTGCTTGTATTGCTATTAGCTAGTGTAGGAGTATGTTATTGTTGTTCTAAAGGACGTAATAATAGTAATACCTTTCATGTCCATGCTCATCATGCATTGTCATTACATCCAATCAAAACCCCTAAGGTTGAAGCATCTGATGTAGAATCTGAATTCCAAGACTTAATGCAAATAGAGATTTGAAAATGTTTGTTGTACTAGTAGTACAAAAGGGGGGGTTTGTGGAAGCAGAGAAAGAACTGACAGAAAGGGAATGCAATGCATGACAGTTCGTTAGCAAGAGTCAGGCTAACTGTAATCCTAATAACGCGAGATTTGTAGAAGCGAGGAATGTGTGAGGCGAGTGGGAAAGAACTGTTTGAGAAGTTGTTGCGACCTTGTGTAGATAATATGGACTGTAGACTAAGAGTCTACAGTAGTGAGCAAAACAAGATATCAGAATGACCTATGTATAAACAAAATGCAGCTGTTGCTCATTATTGTCTGTAACAAAAGGTATAAATGCTTGCTGTAATTGTTTATCTGTTGAGAGACCTGTTTAGCTCTCTCCCTCTATGCAATTGATAGAGAGAAAATAAAGCATCTGACTTGCTGTACCCAAACAAAAAGTGAGAACTGTGTTTTTCTCCGACAAAACTGAGCAGCTCCGTGCCCACCCTCCCCTGCAGCCGTTGTCACAAAACTTTTTCCCATGTGCCCCCCACACACACACCACCAACACACTCTTATCAACCTCCTGCCTCCACTCTCTACCTGCAGCATTCCACTCCTCCCTCCTCACAGTCCAGCAGTGTGGACTCCCAATACCCACTGCACTCAACACCCATCCCTCTGCAGTTTGGCCCTGCTGAAGTAGAGCCCCTGCTGCATCGTACTCCAAAGGAGAAGGTTGGGTATAATCCCTGGACATACACAAATCTATAGCCATCCCGGGACCCCTCCTCCTCTTGAGACCTTCCAGTCCCGCATCCCCCCTCCCCCTCCCGGCTGATGATTTTTTTCATTTGACTCTCTCCTCTGATTGTTGTCTTTCAATAAAATAATTGTGTTAGTTTGAAATCAATCTTTATTCTATTTAGTGAAAGCAAAAAAAGCACTGGAAAGCAACATACAATTATGTTAAGGCCCCTTCTTGCATCATGTGCACCTATCACCTCCTAGCATTACAAACACTGCAATCCCAAGCATAGCAACAAATACTAGTGGCTTTCAGCTTCAACTTGCTGCCTCAAAGCATCCTTGATGCTTATGGCTCTGCGCTGTGCCCCTCTAATAGCCCTGGTCTCTGGCTGTTCAAACTCAGCCTCCAGGCACTGAGCCTCTGTGGTCCAGCCCTGAGTGAAGCTTTCACCCTTCCCTTCACAAATATTATGGAGTGTACAGCACGCGCTACAAGTATAGGAATATTGTCATCGGCCATGTCCAGCTTCCCTTACAGGCATCACCAGCGGGCTTTTTAACGGCCAAATGCACACTCCACAGTCATTCTGCACTTGCTCAGCCTGTTGTTGAACCACTCCTTGCTGCTGTCAAGTTGCCCTGTGTATGGCTTCATGAGCCATGGCATTAAGGGATAGGCGGGGGATCACAGTGGGCATTTCGACTTCCCCTACAGTGATCTTCTGGTCAGGTGTCGGCTTGCAGCTTCTTGAACAGGCCAGTGTTCTGAAAGATGCGTGCGTCATGCACCTGTTCAGACCAGCCTGTGTTAATGTCTGTGAAATGCCTATGGTGATCCACAAGCACCTGGAGAATCATTGAGAAATACTCCTTGCGATTAATGTACACGGTGGCTAGGTGGTCTGGTGCCAGAATTGGAATGTGCGTGCCATCGATCGCCCCTCTGCAGTTAGGGAAGCCATTTGTGCATAACTATCCACAATCTCATGCACATTGCTCAGAGTCACGGTCTTTCAGAGCAGGATGCGATTAATGGCCCTGCACACTTCCATCAATACGACTCCAATGGTTGATCTTCCCACTCTGAACTGGTTAGCGACCGAGCAGTAGCAGTCTGGAGTAGCCAGCTTCCACAGTGCAATCACCACGCGCTTCTCCAGAGACAGGCAGCTCTCATTCTCGTGTCCTTGTGCCGCAGGGCTGGGGCGAGCTCATCACACAGTCCCATGAATGTGGCTTTCCTCATGCGAAAGTTCTGCAGTCACTGCTCGTCATCCCAGACATGCATCACGATGTGATCCCACCATTCAGTGCTTGTTTCCCGAGCCCAAAAGCTGCGTTCCACTGTGGTCAGCACCTCTGTGAATGCCACAAGCATTCTTGTGTCGTAGCTAGTATGCGTGGTGAGAACAATGTCGCACTCATCTTGCCTTTGTAGTTTAAGGAATAACTCCACTGCCACTCGTGACGTGTTGGTCAGTGCGAGCAGCATTCTGGTCAACAGCTTGAGATCCATTCCTGCAGCCAGAAAAGGGTAGGGCAGGGCGCGTAGTACACAAACCATTGAAAGATGGTGCCAAATGCGGACGGAAGCACAGGGATTGCTGGGATGCAAAGCAATGCGTCACGGGGCATTAGGACAGGACCTAGGATGTCACACGACCCCTTCCGCCTTCCCACAAGTCTTAGCGGCAAAAGAGAAAGAGGTGCTCTGTGGGGATAGCTGCCCAGAGTGCACCAAGTGTGAACATGCTATTGCGCAGGCAGCTGTCAGTGTGAACACACAACAGCGGTTTTCCTTCAGCGCTCTCTGAGTGGCACTGTAACTGCCGTGCTGTAACTTTGCAAGTGTAGACGTGCCCTAAGTATTGAGAACTGTGAGTTACCTGTAACATCTAGTAGGGTGAGAGAACGCTTGATTCAAATCTTGCTTAATCTGTAGAATTTAGGCTGTGAGTTTATTCTTATTTCTTATGTAACCAACTCTGAACTCTATGCCTGCTATTTATAATCGCTTCAAATCCATCTTTCTGTAGTTAATAAATCTGTTTCATATTTTACCTAAAACAGTGTGGTTTTGATTGAAGTTCTTGGGGAATCTCAGCTCAGGTTAACAAGGACTATTTTACGTCCACTACTCTTTTGTAGGAGTGGGGAACCAATGAATGAGCTTGCACTGTCCAAGGAAGTCTTGAGCAGTGTAAGACGGTATATTTCTGGGGTGCAAGGCTGGGGACTGGGGTGATTTGCTGGTGCCTCTCTCTGCATGATTCATGAGTAGCTCAGGGAGCATTCATGCAATTTAGCTGGGTGTGGGGCTCCACATGCTGATGGCTGAGTGATCACAGCACCTGGAGGGATTTTGCTGCTTATCACTGGCATAGCATTGTATTAGACAACCCAGGCTGGAGAGGTAAGTGAGCACAGTGTTCCTACAGGTCCAGGTTGTACCCAGGGATCCCGTCACAGACACAGTCAGTGTTATCTCCTGCTCAACTAAAGAAAGCCCATCAACACCAAACAAACAATTGTGGAACATCAGAGGACAAAAGACTTTGTCGATTGCTCTCTTCCCCCCGGGCCCCATGAAGAGGAGACGCGCAACTGAATTCTTCCCAACTGCTGAATTTGCAACTTGAAGCAGAATGGGGGAAGGAACAAAAAACCCTAAACAAGGAGAAATTGTATCTTTTATGGTGCTTGGACTTTGAGGGGAAGAATTACTAAGCATAAGCAAAAGATCCCCAGGGCTTGGCCTGGTTAGCCCTAAAAGACATATAAAGCTTGCTTATCAGAGAAGCTTCTATTACTTTTTGAAACTTAAGATTGGAATCTTGGCATATATATATACTTGTATATGGGTGGGTTTCTAGACTAGGAAGGGACACTTCTGGGGGCGAGCAGACATGTCAAGTCTCACTTGTTGGGTGAGACTCCCTCATTAGCATGCTATCTCACTCTCACCACATTCTTAAGCTTCTCTCACTCATTTTGAGTAAACATATAAAGATTTAAAATATTTTTACTCAGGTGCTGAAATGGACAACAATATATCCAGGGCCTCAGCCACGTGGCTTAGAGCTTGGAAAGCCACTTCCCAAGCTTGTGTACTGTGGTACCCATGGAAATACAGACCTGTGTTCTAGACACCCATGAGAGATAGGAGGGCTTTTGTGTGTGTGTGTGTGAATACTTGACAGTCAAAAAAAATATGAGTTTGCCCAAAAACGAGGAGGACTTGATTGAAAGTTTGTAGGTTCTGCAAAATACAGTTCAAAATTAGAACCACACTGGACAAATTCATGGCCCTTCATTGTCCTGGTAGCAGGCAAGACTTCTTCTTTCAAATATACGCTGTGTCGCTGGGAGCTGTCCTAGTTTGCTTTGCATAGAGAATTCTCACGTGCCCTAGACTTTAGTTTGAATTGGGACATTTAAGTGTTGCATGTGCAATATTAAGCAGTGTACATTTTAAAACAAACTATTAAGTGCTGGTTGGATTAAAAACCTGGACTACTGGATGTCACCAAGGACCAAAGAGGAGAGTCCCTGTGTTAAGCAATGACTAACACACCACCTGGAAAATCTCACTCTTTGGCCTTGAATCTCACTCTTTGGAGCTGTAAATTTTACTTTTGAGGATGGCCAACCCTTGGAATCTCTGGGCCAGTGAAATTGGAATTTACATGGGCTGATGTCCATCCTATTCCTCTGTGGTGGAGCAAAAGCCCCCATGCTCCTTGACCATCAATCCAGCAATCTTCCTGAGCACTACAAATGCTATGTCCAGCACCACCTACCCAGGGGCTTGAAAGCACTTTAGCAATGCTCACAATCCACCCTGGCAGTTCTTATCCCAGGCACACTATGGCACAAGGAGCAGTGGCCCATCTCTGCCAGGGTATGTATCACACAGCAGGGCAGAAACCCCAGCTCTCTGGATGGTCACTTCTGAGCTCATCTGCATCTGTCACTGAACAGCGGAGACACTGAGAATGAGTGTGCTGCTTCCTTCCAGCCACTCCGAGAAAGAGAGACTGTGTCACTCAAACTTCAAACCCACAGATACTTGAAGTCTACGCAGAATCAAAGACCACTTCAGTTCTCTCAGAAGCCTGACATATCCAGCACTTTATGCTAGAAAGGTGCCTCATACACAACCATGGATAAATTGGTGAGTTTACATTTGATAAAATCATTGGGAAGATCTTTATTTTATTTACAAATGGGGGGGAGACAGGGGGAATATGGAGGGGCTTGTACTAGGAGAGACACTTATGTCAGAAATGTTGTGTTATGTCAAATTATCAGTAAGATTCATTCAAAAAGGCTAATTCCAAAAGTGAAAAAAATACATTTAAAATCCTTATCCTTCAGCTAAATAACAAAATATAAGCACCTAGAGTAGATAATCTAATCTAATAAAGATTTGATTACACAGACAGGTCAATTAAGTGTTGGAATTAAATTTTGAAAATATCCCAAACTGAGGTTATTACAAAAGTGAATAAATGTAGAAATCCTTTTAAACTGTGCATCCTTGGCGTGGTTGGAAATATTAACATTCATATATAGAAGAAAAGTGTTCTTAATTAATTTCATTCGTCTAAACATTAATTTTGACCAACTGATGTCTCTGAACAGAGAAGTTAAAGTGAAAGGCATAAATGTGAGTAAAAGCAAAGATTCTAACCCCACACTTGTCAGAAAGTTTCCTTTCAGGCTGAATTTTTCTATGCTTGTTGTTAGCTCAAATCTGGGGCGATTTTTCGTTTTGTTTTGCTTTTTGAAAGTTTGAGGAAAATCCCTTTGCTGTTTCTGAATTATGAAATGAGAAATTAAATTTCTCAATCCTTCAAAAAAATGAATTTAGCTCATTCTCTGTAACTCAAAGCAGATTAACCCTGTAAAGTTCAACCACAGTGGATAAAACGACCCGTCTAGAGAGGAAATCACTTTAGCTAGGGGCAGTTTGAATTGTAGATGTTCGGAACATCTGAAAGTGCCTTAACCAAGCACAGGACACAGCTTCAGTACGACTCGCCCCTGTGCTGCGAGGCAGCGCAAGGACTGCGCTTGGGGCGACGTTCATCAAAGTCAGAGACATCAGATTCCGATAGCACTTAGGTGCGTTTGAAAAGCGATAAGTCCAGGGGCACAAAGGGAGGCTGTGGCAGAGCTGGGAACTGAGCCCCAGGCGAGCACACCGGCACTCCTTGGCAGAGTCACCATGGACTAAAGGGCTTTGGATACAGCATCCCCATCCCCATGGGCCAAGCGTATGGGAGGACGGGTTGGGAGGGGCGCGTGTGCTGCCACCGGCCGGTTGCAGATGAACAGAGGACTCCAGGGCTCTCAATCTGGCATCTTTCGGGAGCACTGTATTTGCATTAGTTCCTGGAGGCTGAAATGCCAGAGGCTGCATGAACTCAAAGACTAAGGGAAGGCTCTCCCGTCGCATTGACATTGTCCACTACTGGGGGGATAATAAACATTAACTGCTGGACAGGTACCAGGAGCACGAGCCATGCCAATGAGTGACAGTCCCAGTGCCAGCAGAACAACCTGGGCTTTTACCATCCCCGCAGCCTCCACCTTGCAGGGTATCTGCCGCAACGTTGTCCCCCTGGCGAATAGGCGTCAGACTATTATACCCAGACATGCACATTGCTCTTTAATAGCAATAAAACAGGCATTTCTGCAAGGACACACAGCTCTGTGTATCCCAACTCGGGCAGCACCGGCATTCCTGCCACGCAGGGTATTCCCTCACCATCTGCTTCCAGCTCATTCTCCCGGGGAATGCTTTGTACACTCGGGACACTGGGTAAGAGACAGGGGCTGTAACCTGGGCTCGTTATCAGCCAAGAGAAACTCTCTGAAGTTATAAACACAGCACCTGGGGTTTGGGGTGACCATGCACACCCATCAGCAAGGAGAGTCAGCTAGGACTGAACTCAAACCATAGCGGGGGCGGGGGGAGCAGGACTGAGCAGCATCTCCATAGAGGCGCAGTAAAGAGATCTGCTGATTCGGGTCAGGTATCAGGCTGTGTCGAGACAGTAATAGTTAATCCAGCCCAGGGATGGTCCCCAGGGTGTCTGAAGGCTCGGGGGTCTTGCAGTTAAAGAGGGAATTTGTTGAAGGGTGTGGCGAATAAGGACATTGCCTCTATCGCTGAAACCAAATGTGCAAGTGAGGGCTCTGTGTTACGGACCCAGGGTGATTTAGAGGGGAATGGAGTGTACAGTTCTGGGACGCAAAGGTCGGTGTCCTGAAGGAGGAGAGCTTGGCTACAGAGCACATCCAGGACCTGGTCCCATCATTAACAATCGCTTCCCTCAGTGACTCGGCTTTAAGAGGAAGTGTCATTCTGAGAAGTTAAATTGCTGGGATCTGAGCCATCAAAGTCAATGCAGACTTTGTTCATCCTGGGGAAGAGCACAAGGTGCTGGTTTTCACACCATGTGCCAGGGCAGCGTCTGCCCAACCTCACCAGCCGAGAGAAAAGCAAACATCTGGGGTCAGATTTTCCAAAGTGCTCTGCACCCAGCAGTTCCCCACGGGGCAAGGGAAAAGGGAGCAGCTAGTGGAGGAAGAACTGCCTGGCTCTCAACAGGGTCAGGGATGGGAACTCTCCCCAGATCTCAACAGGAGATGGGGCAATGGGGGAGAATTCTGTCCTGCTCTCACTGGGAGTACTGGGTGCTAACGTCTCTTTGTATCTACAGAAAAAAAAATACCACCTCGTTTATACAAACACAAGGCAACAGCACAGATTATGCCTTCCACTGCCCCTGGGGCGCGCGTGTGCGTGCTTGTGCACAATGCAACCACCTTAAAGTGGACAGCGTTTAGATGCTCTCAGGGGGATGGTTTTTCAGTCACCTTTGCAACCAGAATTTCCATTTCGCAGAACCTTCTGACTTTTTGAAAAAATTTCCATTCCGAATCTGAACCAAAAGTTGAAATTTCAACATTTCTTATTAAACAAAAATTATGAAAAATATCCATTTGGGACCATCAGCACGGTTTGTATGATATTAACATATTAAATATTATATGCCTATGTAATATTGTAATACAAAAGTCAAAACACAATGTTTAGACTTTTTCCTGTCAAAAATAATTCATGGAACGCAACAGGTTCCTGCAACACCTTTAGATTTCAATGAAACTGCATTTTGACAGCAACCATTCCATCAGAAAAACACTGACTGCCTTTAGTCACTTTACCTTGTCTCAAGGAACCCATCCAACTCCCAGCAACACCACTGGCCAAACTCCCACTGAGAGCAGGACTGGCCCCTGAGTTTACAGCCCCTTAACCCTTTTCCCAACCCCCACCCAGGCAATTACCCCCTTCCATGCTAGTCTCACAGCTAGAATTACATTGCAGGTTCCCCCACCCCCCGCGGGTAGTGTGGCCCTGGAAAAATAATAAACACAATAACAACATGCTTTGTGTCATTACATCCAGCATGTAACTTGAACACCTCACTGGGCACTGAGACACACCTGGGAGAGTGCACACATCCCTCTGCGAATAGTTCATTCCCCAAACACTGCAAGTGGGTTTCAGAGTGATAGCCGGGTTAGTCTGTATCAGCAAAAAGAACAGGAGTACTTGTGTCACCTTAGAGACTAAGATCTTGGCTACACTGGCGCTGTCCAGCGCTGCAACTTGCTGCGCTCAGGGGTGTGAAAACGCCCCCCCCAAGCGCAGCAAGTGCAGCGCTGCAAAGCACGAGTGTAATCAGCGCCTGCAGCGCTGCACGCTATTCCCCTTGGAGAGGCGGAGTTCTCGCAGCGCTGGGAGAGAGCTCTCGCAGCACTGGCAGCGCGACGACACTCGCGCGTCACAGCGCTACCGCAGCAGCACTGTGAATCCCCAAGTGTAGCCAAGGCCTCACAAATTTATTTGAGTGTAAACTTTCGTGGGCTAAAGCCCACTTCATCAGCTGCATGCAGTGGAAAATACAGTAGGAAGATACATATATATATATGAGAACATGAAAAAATGGGTGTTGCCATACCAACTCTAACGAGACTAATCGATTAAGGTGGGCTATTATCAGCAGGAGAAAAAAACTTTTGTAGTGATAATCAGGATGGCCCATTTCAAACAGTTGACAAGATTGTTACACTGATGGGGGTAATATTATGGTAGCAGCTAGAGGCCTTGACAGAGATCGGGGCAACCAGGCACTGCAGAGAGTGAGATGGTTGCTGCCCCAAAGAACCTACAAGCTTCACAGCAAGGCAGGGGAAGGGCAATAGGGGAAGCAGAAGCAGACAGAAGAGGAGATGATTTGCCCAAGGTCCAGCAGGAAGTCAATGGCAGGCTGGAAATAGAACCCAGGAGTCCTGCTCCCAGTCCACTGTCTGATCAATTGGACCTCGTTGCACAGATAACGTTAAGTGGTACTTGTACGCCAAGAGCACTGCAGATTTCACTTTTGCCCAGTGTGCCCAGGGAATAAGCTGAAATATCCCAAAGGCTGCAGCCCTAAAGGGTCCTATCCCTCGCAGACCAGCTGCAGAGTAGAGAGCTGCTGTAGGCAGCTCCAGACACCTTCAGCCAGGAACAGAGAAACCAAGGGTGCAGAGTGAGAATAACCCTTTGATTTTCACATGTCCCCTTTCCCGTCTAGGGTAACAGTGCATTTACCTTCAGCGGAGATTATTTATCTGACATATTTTTGGGGAACACCAGCTTCTCCCCTGACTACTACAACGAGAGTGACACCTGCTGCTCTGTGCCACCCTGCACCTCCAAGAGCATCCAGGCCTTTGACAGGGTCTTCCTGCCAGTCCTCTACAGCCTGCTATTCCCACTGGGGCTATGCGGGAACTGCATGGTGATGGCTGTGCTACTGCAGTGCAAGAGGTCCCTGGCTGGGACCGACGTGTTCATCCTCAACCTGGCGCTCGCCGACGTACTGCTGGTGGTGACACTCCCCTTCTGGGCAGTGCAGGCCGTGCACGGCTGGGTCTTCAGCACTGGCATCTGCAAGCTGGTCGGCTCCATCTTCAAGATAAATTTCTACTCCAGCATCTTCTTCCTGGTGTGCATCAGCTTCGACCGGTACCTCTCCATCGTCCATGCCGTGCACATGTACAAGAGGAACAAGTCGCATCTGATGGTGGCCAGCTGCCTGGTGGTCTGGGGCATCTGTGTCCTCTTAACTGTGCCAGATTTCCTGTACCTGGAAGTCAAGAAGGACTATCGCCTCAACATCACTTTGTGCTCCCACAACTTCTCCATCAGCACCTCCCTGCACTGGAAAACGGCCCTGCGCATGTGCTACCACATGTTGGGCTTCTTCCTGCCCCTAGCAGCCATGCTGTACTGCTACACCTGCATTATTCACACTCTGCTGCGCTCCCAGGGCTTCCACAAGCACAAGGCCATGCGGGTCATCCTGACAGTGGTGGTGGTTTTCTTCGTGTGCTGGACGCCCTACCACCTGGCCCTGCTGGCAAACACGCTGATCGACCTGCAGGTGGTGGGGCGGGACTGTGCCAGGGAGGCCAGCCTGGACATCGCCATGTCTGTCACTGCCAGCCTGGGCTACTTCCACTGCTGCCTCAACCCCCTGCTCTACGCCTTTGTTGGCATCAAGTTCCGCAACAAGTTCCTGGAGCTGCTGGGCCACGTGGGCTGCGTGAGCCACGAGTTCCTGCGCAGACACGTACAGACACCGAGCCAGCGCAGGGATTCCACCTGGTCGGAGACCACTGAGGCCTCCTACTCAGGGCTCTAGGGGGAGCTGGGGCTGCAAGGGGCAAACCCCTTCCCAAAGAGGTGTGGGGGAGCTGGGGCTGCAAGGGGCAAACCCCTTTCCAAGGGGGCAGGGAAGGGGTGAAACGTTCCCCAAGGGGCAGGGAATGGGAGACAAGCAGTCACTATAATCATAGCCAGACACAGCCAGACACCTGTGGTTACCCAGCCTCCTGTGCAGCTCACCACAAGCAGGAGTGCAGGAGCGGAGAGACTCAGAATGAGCTGGGAAGAAACAGTAGCAGATTTCTGAGGGGTTGGCGCGATCGCCAAATCTCTGTGGATTGTAGGTGCAGGTGCCAGAGGGTGTACACGTGGTTTCTGAGCAGGCCATGGGTCTGTCCCTTCCTCTAAATCAGTTACCAGGTGCCAAGTGCTGAGCCGTTTCAGTCAATGCAGTGAGGCTGCATTGTCAGGAGCTTCAGATCATCATAACAAGAGAATCTGGAAGTCTCTACTGAGGATATTAGTCTGGCAGGGACAGATGGGGCCAGGTCCTGCAGCAGGGGCAAGCCAATGCTGCAATCTAACATCCCCGGTACATACTGGCTGCACACAACAAAGGGACTCACTGATCTCCGCCAAAAACAGCACTTGGATCAGAGTCCCTGACTCAGCCCAGTGTTCACTCCTCCAACACCCTCCCTGCTCTCTGCACCCCTTATGCTTACAACGATAGCCCCACTATTTGTCTGACAGTAGCATCTAGGAGCTCTAATCATGGAGGCGGCCCACATCAAGCAAGGCACCGTACAAACAACAGAACAAAAACAGGCCCTGCCCCACCGGCCAATGACTTTCCTCTTCCAGTTCAAGTCCTTGCTGAGACATTCACAACCAAACACACACCCAGCCCTACATAACCTCCCACAAACACACACATTCCTCACAGCCCCACACCTCCCCCAAACACACTCATCTCCCCCAACTCCCACTCCCCACTGCCCCCAATACGCACACCCAAATAATGGCAAGGGGCAATCCCCATGCTGCTTGGTAGCGCAACAACCCTTGGTGTGTTAGACCCATCCTGTCTAACTGAGAGGGTGAGCTCTGTGGAGCCATAACACCGTCTGCATTTGTGCACCCCCCTGAGCCCCCTCCCCACCCCCTTCCCCCCCGATCAAGGTGTCTCGGCGCAGCCTCCCCAGACTGTTCCGCCCCTGGCAATTGCTGCATTAACACTTAAGCGAAGCTTTTTGCTGCGAGAATAATCTGTGTTCTCTAGCCAAACTGAGCATTATTGAGAGCACCCCCTGCACCCTTCCCTTCTCTGTCCCTCGTCCCATGGGGCAGGGTTACTCTGCACAGGCCCCCAGCAGTACTGAGAGTAGAAGCATCAGCTTGTAACCCAGGCAACAGTGACTTTGCTCCCGGTTCAGACTGTGTTTGTATTTCATTAACAAATGCAAACAGGCTTCAGCCTGTGCTGAGCAAAGGAGTCCCTGCAGGTGACTCCCTCCTGCCCGCCCCTGGGGTGAACAGGGATGATTCTCACTGGCTGTTTGCCCAGTCTTAGGAAGGATACCCAATAGGCAGACAAAGATAACTCAGGGCTGCCATTCTGTGCAAACTTCTCCAGCTGTGGGGAAAGGATCCAGGAATGGCAACTATCAGGGACTCTGCATCTCTCAAGGATGTGGGAACACTCCAGGAGAGCATGATGCTGCAACAGCATGAACACAGACACATTAGCAATGTAAGGAGAGCAGTGGGGTGAAGGTGAAGCAGCATAAGAAACTCCACAGCCACCCAAAGCCCAGTAGGGGTCTCCTCTCCTATCGGGGCAATCACTTTATATTCTAGTGCTTTGTAGCATTTGCTCCTGCTTGAAAGGTTATTTCATATGACTCGTATGTTGCACTTTCACAGAGGTTTATATTTTCTTGTGCATTTTATTCCCAATAAAAAATTAATAACCATTCTAATCTGACACAGAGTTTGTTTGTTTTCTAAAACACATTTATCAACCAACTTGGTTGAGCAACGTAAGGAGCAATGGCCTACAGGTGCTTTCAGGCAGGAAAGAGTGAGTTATCCTGTTTCCCACTTAGGGGATATTGCAGAGAGTGGAGTCTGCATGTTACAACTCTGTGTGCTGCTGGAACAGAAACAAGAGCTTGTGCCTCTACTTCGGCTGGCAGACCTCCCTGCCGTATTGGGTAGGGCCAGGTGACAGAGTGGCTAAAACACCGGCAGCCCCCTGGAGCTGTCTCAGCCCATGCTCCCAGCAGTGCTATCAGGAACAATGCTGAGCTGTGGTATCAGTGGGGGGCAACTTTAGCCAAGAAAGTCATAGAGGGAGCAGTGATTCTGAGCTGCAGTTTGTCTCCCCAATTCTTCCCCTGCTCAGGAACCAGCACAAACTCTGGCCAGATATTCCTCAATTCCCAAATTGCTCCTGAAGAGAGTCAACAAGAGCCAGGATTAGGCCCAGTGTTAACCCCATTATGGCAGGCAGGGATCAGAGACAGGTCTCCTTTTCTGGGCTACTTTAGTACCATCTTATGGGCTGCATCAGGCACTGCCGGTCCCCAAGCCATATTATCTATCATGTCTCCTGGGCGCCTGCAGTGCTCTGCAGAAAGAGGAAACCACTGTCTGCTCCAGAGAGGTTTCAACAGTACATCGGCATGTGCTGCACATGTCAAAGTGCATTACTGACAGGACTGCCTTGAGACTCAAAACCACAGACAGCCCCAGGGGGAGGAGCCCATCAGGACAGCAGCAGTTTTGGTAGGTAACGGCAGGAACTTTATGGTTTGTTTCAGGTTTTTAATTGACGTTTTAACAGATTCATTAAAAATGTCAAAATAAACCATAGGCAGCCTGGCTGAGCAGGGCATGCTGGAGCCAACGGCAGGGTCTGTGGGGCAGACAGGGGTCCATGGGCAGTGAGACAAGGTGGGGTGAGAAGGGTCTGTAGGGCACAGGACCCAGAGGTGGGTATGGGTGAGAGCAAGGTCTGCAAGGCACAGGACCCAAAGACAAGTGTCAGGTGGGAAGCAGGGTCCATGGGGCACAGAACACTGAGACAGGTTGGGGGAAGGGGGAGGGATCCATATGACATGCTCCCCTGAGCTTTTGACAGTCCCTCTGGGTGACCAGTTTGTGACTTCATAGGAGGGTGGCAGCACAGCCAGCTGGGGGGCCAAGCTGATGAGACAGGGAGGAGTGTGGGCACCCTCTTCCCCACCACAAAGGTTAGCGCTGCCTCGGTAACATTAACCACATGATCCACGCCCACCTCCCCTGGAGTGTGGTTTGGGGACCAACAGCAGCCCAGCCCCTGAGCTCATGCCGCTGCAGGCACAGACAGTAGGCTCCTGACAGCTTTGTACTTTCCCTGGTGGGCAGGACGGTGGCAGAAAATGACAAGTGAAGCCAACAAGGCTCAAACATGCTCCAGCACACTATCGCTAAACCGTTCACAAGCGACATTTGCCCTGGGAAGCATCCTGAAAACTGATGTAACAGGGCTCTTGCTAGCATGCATGAGCTAACTACCTGACCACGTTAGCCACAACTAGCTGTTCTATAGTTAACACCCCGCCCATGTGCCTCACGTTTCCCCAAGAGACCAGTGTGACGGTCACACTGTGACCATATTAGCACAAACATTTCCGGTTTAAACCTGTTGACAAAGGACCGAGCCTGGAGTGGGGGGAAGGGAGAGGAGTGGATTATCACTCCACCTTCTCTTCAGGGGTAACTTCTGAAACAGGAACTAGTGGGGGGGGAAACAGCAGCAAAGAGAGAGAAAAGCCGCTATATCAGCTTCAGGGGAAAGCGAGTGCAGGGCAGAGAGGTGACATCCCACATTCCACCTAGACTAGGGGCCGGGATTTCACCTACAGGCCAGGGACCTGGATGCAGCCAGCAGCTCACTGTCCCCCTGGGACATGCGCAGCACCTGGACACTATGGGAAGCCTGCGATGGCTCAGCAGGCTACACAGGGCATGGAAATCCTCAGGCTGGTGCCTCGTCCTAACTCCTACTGAGTTCCCCTAACATAAGAGCCAACCTGGAAAAGACGTATGTACATGAGCAGCATCCCCAAAGGAATCCATCCTGACAAACTCACTGCAACTGCCTCATGTGTGAGAAGCATCCTCAATGGGCCATTCATTCCCAGCCTGCCACCCGCGATGCGGCTCTTCCCACTCAACCTACCACGTTCCAAACAGGGCCTTTCCACAGATCCCAACATGTCCTCGATGTCACATGAGCAGCATCCCCAGTGGAGCCTTTCCACTGATCCCAACACGTCCTAGATGTCACATGAGCAGCATCCCCAATGGGGACTTCCCACCAATCCCAGCACATTCCCAACAACTCGCCAGCAGCATCCCCAAGGGGGCCTTCTTGCTGAACCCAACACATCCCTAATGGGCTCTTCCTACTGAACCTAACTCGCCCACTATGATGCTCAAGCAGCGTCCCCAGTGGTCTTTCCCGTCAAACCCAGCAATGCATACAAGTAACAATATTCACATGCACAAACCTTTGCAAGCTCTTTGGGGCAGGGACTGTCTCACTCTGTGTCTGTGCAGCACCCAGCACAACGGGACCCCGGTCTGTCCTGGAGCCTGCACAGCAATCTGCAATGCCCTCCTCCTCAGTCTCACTGTTTGTACAGTGCCTGGCACAGTGTGGGCTGAATCTCACCTGGGGTTTGTGCAACACCCAGTGCAATTTCCCCTTCCTCCCTCCAATCTCAGCATCTATGTGGTGCCCAGTGCAGTAGGGGGTCTTCAATTGGTACTGGGACCCTTGAGGTACTTCCATAACCCAAATTGTTAAATCCCAAATTGATCCAGTCCTAGATCTACCCAGCCTAGCACTGCATTAGCCCACAGGGAGGAAAGTGGAGCTGTGTACAGCAAGGATGATGTGCCTTCCATGGGACATGCTGATAAGGAGGGTGCACTCAGGGCTGATTGCTTGTAAAACAAAAGCACACCACAGTTTCGGAATCAGTGCTGCTCGGTGTTTAAGTTGGCATTTTGGACAATTATACTGACACACACTGAGGGTATGTCTACACTACGAAATTAGATCAAATTTATAGAAGCCGGTTTTATAGAAATCAGTTTTATACAGTCGATTGTGTGTGTCCCCACATAAAATGCTCTAAGTGCATTAAGTCGGCTGACCGCGTCCACAGTACCGAGGCTAGCGTCGACTTCCGGAGCGTTGCACTGCGGGTAGCTATCCCACAGTTCCCGCAGTCTCCGCCGCCCATTGGAATTCTGGGTTGAGATCCCCATGCCTGAGGATGCAAAAACAGTGTCACAGGGGGTTCTGGGTACATGTCGTCAGGCCCCTCCCCCTCCATCAGAGCAATGGCAACAATTGATTCACGTCTTTTTACCTGGGTTACCTGTGCAGATGACATACCATGGCAAGCATGGAGCCCACTCAGCTCAGCTCAGCGTCACCATATGTCATCTGGGTGCCGGCAGACATGGGGCTGCATTGCTACACAGCAGCAGCTAATTGCCTTTTGGCAGTAGATGGTGCAGTATGACTGGTAGCCTGCATCAGCTATCTGGGTGCTTGCAGATGTGGGGCTGCATTGCTATACAGCAGCAGCTCCTTGCCTTTTGGCAGTAGATGGTGTATTACAATTGGTATCCATTATTGTCATATTCCTCACTGAGTTTGGTCAGAGGCACCTGGACAGACACGTTTTGTCTCCTGGAGACTCAGTCCTGCCGGCAGTCCTATTGAACCATCTTGACGATGATGGCTAGCAATCGTAATACAGCATCTTCTGCCAAGCACCCAGAAGATGCCGATGGCTATCAGTCATGCTGCATCGTCTGCTACCAGCTTAAGATGTAAAAAATAGATGGACCAGATTTGTTCTGTATTCATTTGCTTCCCCCTTCCTCCATGAAATCAACGGCCTGCTAAACCCAGGGTTTTGAGTTCAATCTTTGGGGGGGCCATTCTGTGTGACAGTTGTTTGTGTTTCTCCCTGATTCACAGCCACCTTTGTTGATTTTAATTCCCTGTAAGCCATGTTGTCACTTGCCCCTCCCTCCCTCTGTCAGACAATAGTTTCGTGCCTTTTTTCAGCCCAGATGCCATAGCACTAGGATAATGGAGCCTGCTCAGATCACCGCGGCAATTTGAAGCACTATGAACACCACGCACATTGTCCTGGAGTATATGCAGAGCCAGAACATGCCAAAGCAAAACCAGGCGAGGAGGCGATTGCAGCATGGCGACGAGAGTGATGAGGAAATTGACATGGACATAGACCTCTCACAAAGTACAGGCCCCAGCAATGTGCAAATCATGGTGTTACTGGGGGAGGTTCATGGCGTGGAACGCTGATTCTGGGCCCAGGAAACAAGCACAGACTGGTGGGACCGCAAGGTGTTGCAGGTGTGGGACGATTCCCAGTGGCTGCGAAACTTTCGCATGTGTAAGGGCACTTTCATGGAACTTTGTGACTTGCTTTCCCCTGCCCTGAAGCGCCAGAATACCAGGATGAGAGCAGCCCTCACAGTTGAGAAGCGAGTGGCGATAGCCTGTGGAAGCTTGCAACGCCAGACAGCTATCAGTCAGTCGGGAATCAATTTGGAGTGGGCAAATCTACTGTGGGGGCTGCTGTGATCTAAGTAGCCAACGCAATCAAAGACCTGCTGATATCAAGGGTAGTGACTCTGGGAAACGTGCAGGTCATAGTGGATGGCTTTGCTGCAATGGGATTCCCAAACTGTTGTGAGGCGATAGATGGAACCCATATCCCTATCTTGGCACCGGAGCACCAAACCACCGAGTACATAAACCGCAAGGGGTACTTTTCAATGCTGCTGCAAGCCCTGGTGGATCACAAGGGACGTTTCACTAACATCAACGTGGGATGGCCAGGAAAGGTACATGATGCTCGCGTCTTCAGGAACTCTGGTCTGTTTCAAAAGCTGGAGGAAGGGACTTTCTTCCTGGACCAGAAAATAACCGTTGGGGATGCTGAAATGCCTAGCGTGATCCTTGGGGACCCAGCCTACCCCTTAATGCCATGGCTCATGAAGCCATACACAGGCAGCCTGGACAGTAGTCAGGACCTGTTCAACTATAGGCTGAGCAAGTGCCGAATGGTGGTAGAATGTGCATTTGGATGTTTAAAAGTGCACTGACGCAGTTTACTGACTCGGATAGACCTCAGCGAAACCAATATTCCAATTGTTATTGCTGCTTGCTGTGCGTTCCACAATATCTGTGAGAGTAAGGGGGAGATATTTATGGCGGGGTGGGAGGATGAGGCAAATCACCTGGCCGCTGATTACACGCAGCCGGACACCAGGACAGTTAGAAGAGTACAGCAGGACGTGGTGCACATCAAAGAAGCTTTGAAAACCAGTTTTGTGACTGGCCAGACTACGGTGTGAAACTTCTGTTTGTTTCTCCTTGATGAACCCTCCCACCAGTTCACTCTACATCCCTGTAAGCTAACCACCCTCCCCTCCCCCCTTCGAGCACCGCTTGCAGAGGCAATAAAGTCATTGTTATTTCACATTCATGCATTCTTTATTAATTCATCACACAACTAGAGGGGATAACTGCCAAGGTAGCCTGGGAGGGGTGGGGGAGGAGGGAAGGAAAAGGACACACTGCAGTTTAAAACTTTAACACTTATTGAAGGCCAGCCTTCTGATGCTCGGGCAATCATCTGGGGTGGAGTGACTGGGTGGCCAGAGGCCCCCCCACTGTGTTCTTGGGCGTCTGGGTGAGGAGGCTATGGAACTTGGGGAGGAGGGCTGTTGGTTACACAGGGGCTGTAGCGGCGGTCTCTGCTCCTGCTGCCTTTCCTGCAGCTCAACCATACGCTGGAGCATATCAGTTTGATGCTCCAGCAGCCGGAGCATCGACTCTTGCCTTCTGTCAGCAAGCTGACGCCACCTATCCTCTTCAGCCCGCCACTTGCTCTCTTCAGCCCACAATTCAGCCCTCCACCTCTCCTCTCATTCATATTGTGCTTTTTTGCACTCTGACATTGACTGCCTCCACGCATTCTGCTGTGCTCTGTCAGCATGGGAAGACATCTGGAGCTCCGAGAACATATCATCCCAAGTCCGCCGTTTTCTCCTTCTAATCTTTACTAGCCTCTGCGAAGGAGAAACATTTGCAGCTGGTGGAGGAGAAGGGAGAGGTGGTTAAAAAAAGACATATTTTAGAGAACAATGGGTACACTCTTTCATGTTAAATTTTGCTGTTCACATTACACAGCACATGTGCTTTCGTTACAAGGTCGCATTTTTCCTCTTATATTGAGGGCCTGCCGGTTTGGTGTGAGAGATCACTCACGCAGTGTCAGGCAACAGAATTCGGCTTGCAGGCAGCCACGGTAAGCCACAGTCTTTTGGCTTTTTTAACCTTCATAACATGTGGGAATGGTTTCAAACAGCAGCGCCCTCATTTCCCATACCAAGCACCCGTTGGGTTGGCCATTTAAAATGGGTTTGCAATGTAAAAGGAGGGGCTGTGGTTTCCGGGTTAACATGCAGCACAAACTCAACTACCCCCACCCCCATTTCTCTGGGATGATCACTTCACCCCTCCCCCACACCGCATGGCTAACAGCGGGGAACATTTATGTTCAGCCGAGCAGGAATGGGCACCTCTGAATGTCCCCTTAATAAAATCACCCCATTTCAACCAGGTGACCGTGAATGATATCACTCTCCTGAGGATAACAAAGATAGATAAGGAATGGATGTTGTCTGCATGCCAGCCCTCCCCAGAAACCTTTTGCAAAAGCTTTGGGAGTACATGAAGGAGAGCTTTCTGGAGATGTCCCTGGAGGACTTCCGCTCCATCCCCATACACGTTAACAGACTTTTCCAGTAGCTGTACTGGCCGCGATTGTCAGGGCAAATTAATCATTAAACACACTTGCTTTTAAACCATGTGTAATATTTACAAAGGTACACTCACCAGAGGTCCCTTGTGTGCCCTCAGGGTCTGGGAGCACGCCTTGGGTGAGTTCGGGGGTTACTGGTTCCAGGTCCAGGGTGATAAACATATCCTGGCTGTTGGGGAAAGTGGTTTCTCCGCTTCCTTGCTGTGAGCTATCTTCATTGTCTTCATCATCATCTTCCTCGTACCCCGAACCTGCTTCTCTGTTGCGTGATTCTCCATTGACGGAGTCAAAGCACACGGTTGGGGTAGTGGTGGCTGCACCTCTTGCATGGCATGCAGCTCCGCGTAGAAGCGGCATGTCTGCGGCTCTACCCCGGACCTTCCGTTTGCCTCTCTGGCTTTGTGGTAGGCTTGCCTTAGCTCCTTACTTGTCACGCAGCACTGCTGTGCGTCTCTGTTATGGCCTCTGTCCTTCATGGCCTTTGAGACTTTTTCTAATATTTTGCCATTTCATTTATTGCTACGGAGTTCAGCTAGCACTGATTCATCTCCCCATATGGCGAGCAGATCCCATACCTCCCGTTCGGTCCATGCTGGAGTTCTTTTGCAATCCTGGGACTCCATCATGGTTACCTGTGCTGATGAGCTCTGCGTGGTCACCTGTGCTCTCCATGCTGGGCAAATAGGAAATGAAATTCAAAAGTTCGCGGGGCTTTTCCTGTCTACCTGGTCAGTGCATCTGAGTTGAGAGTGCTGTCCAGAGCGGTCACAATGAAGCACTGTGGGATAGCTCCCGGAGGCCAATAACGTCGAATTCCGTCCACACTACCCCAAATCCGACCCGCAAAGGCCGATTTCAGCGCTAATCTCCTCGTTGGGGGTGGACTAAAGAAACCGGTTTAAAGGGCCCTTTAAGTCGAAAAAAAGGGCTTTGTCGTGTGGATGTGTCCAGGCTTAATTCGATTTAATGCTGCTAAATTCGACCTAAACTTGTAGTGTAGACCAGGCCTGAGGCAAAGCCAAGCCAGTTCAGTCAATGGTGAGTGATATTATACTGATGGCTCAGGAATTCCCGCTAGAGACCTCCAGTGGCAGCATGCTGCAAATCCCATTTTGGGACCTGCTCCCTTGCTATTGAATGAACATCAGTAAGGTCCAGTCTTTCCTCATGTGCACTAAGGACAGCGATGTGGCCCATGCCTCTAGCTCCATAGCCCTGCAATGGAGGCGTCTGCCCCATTCAGACAAGAAAACAAACAACTGCTGGCAGCACATTAGAGACGCACGTCATCGGGAATCACAGCTGCAGTTCCCATTGCCACCAGAGCAGCAGGGTTCCCAGAGTGCATCAAACTGCACAAGGGGCTGCTTCTTGGGGAGAACAGGTTATGGCCTGTTGTTCAACACATGCCACCTCAGGCACAGATGCCCCAGATCAAATCTTTCCTCCCCTCCACCTAGTACAGCCTTGCAAATTAAAGCTTTCCTGTCCCCCACCCCTTCCTCCAAAAATCTTATTCCCCAAGCAGACATCCTACTTCCAGTTTGGTGGAAAAACAGATTCCTTCATTAGAACAGTCATGGGGCAGCCAGGACTCTGGGAATCAACCTCACCCACATAGACCAGAGATTTAATCATTTACCAGACACACAGATGCTGGTGAAAGTTGTGGGGGACAGAAGGCATTCTCTAAAATCTTTGCAATAGCGGGGCTCTACTAGTCTGTACCCAGCCTCATGGTTCTGCCTATCTGTAGTTTCTTTCCCTGACACAAACAGTTCTTTCATCACCGGAAGCTTTTCTATTAGCTACAAGATTACTTGCTGGACAGTTCTGCTTTTTGCTACAGGTCTCACCTTTAGTTTCAGTGCATGATCAGGGAGGGTCTAGGCAGCAGCAGAATCAAGTCCATTGGAAACATGATCAGCACCACAGGCGATTATTACGAGGTAAGTGTCTTCCAGAGCTCAATTTACTGTCTATAAATTTGTTACAGGCTGTGGGTCTGTGACAGAAAGTACCCCGCGCCCATACCCTATACACTATTGTAATAATATTTGTACAAGGTATGGCTTGTAAGATATCATCTGAAAACTCATAATTTTCTGGTCACTATTGTCCTGATAAAATGTATGTGGCAACTTGGATGTGAAGTTATATGATTTCCCTGTATGATGTTATTAACATGTGTTCCAAACTGAGGTTTATCTCAAACAAAGGAATGTGTGCTGTGCTTAATTTGCATATAAGCAGTAAACAGAGTCATCAAGCACAAAGGGAGACAAAGAGAGTTCAAACAGGGGGGAAAACCAGCAGAGAACATCCTTACATAAGGGCATGCTCTTCTGAATCTCATCTGGAAATGTTTTCCAAGAGGGGGGCTGACACTCTAAAAGGGTGGACAAACACCACAAAACACCTCCTCCTCCCTCTCTCTGTCCATTGATTCATTGCACAAGGGACAAAGGAAAAAGCCATTAAACAGAAGAAGGAGTCCTGGTCTAAGAAGTTTGGTCAGTAAGAGTGTTGAGGACACGTGGTGAGAAAAACTTTGCTTTGAATTTGACATAGTTTGTTACATGAGGCACCAGTTGCATTTTATCTTTATTTTTCTTGTAACCATTTCTGACTTTTATGCCTCATGACTTGTATTCACTTAAAATCTCTCTTTATAGTTAATAAATTTCTTTTACTGTTTTATCTAAGCCTGTGGCTGTAAATGGAAGTGTCTGAAGAACTCTGAAATAATATGCTGGCATATGATTATCTTAAAGAAATAACAGACTTAACATACTTGCATTGTCCAGGAGAGGGCTGGATTTCTAGAGGAAAATCTGGGAATGAGTTGGGATCTGGTTCTATAACCAAGGCTGGTGAGAGCCCAGGGGTGGCTGGCTGGCTGCAGCATGCTCAGACATAGCTGGGAGTGACTTGCAGGCTGGAGTGTAAAGGGCATCCCAGGTCAGAGGGCAGGGGTGACACTGTTATTCATTGGTCTAAATTGTACAGGGTCACTGGTAGAAAGAATGCTGGAATCCCAATGTATCATTTCTGAACCAGGAGGGTTAAGGGCATTAGTAATGGCCATTCACCTAGGAAGTCAGACGGTGTCGTGGGGTCCATGGCCACGGAGGCCAGACTCTGACTGGGGGGGCCTTGTATTAGACACATTTCCCCAGTGTGATATTTAACCTTTGGGGAATGCTAATTGGGCTAACCGGGAGTTCGGGGGCTGGCTTCCAGGTTACATTCTTCAAACCTGACCCTAATGTGTTTAATAGTAAGTGAAGGTGCGTTCCTGCTGCGTAGTGAATGAGACTGATCATTACTCATTTGAAGCTGATAAAGACGGCCTTGGGGCCTTGGAGGGTAGGGATCGGATACAGAGGGACCTAGACAAATTAGAGGATTGGGCCAAAAGAAACCTGATGAGGTTCAACAAGGACAAGTGCAGAGTCCTGCACTTAGGACAGAAGAATCCCATGCACTGTTACAGACTAGGGACTGAATGACTAGGAAGCAGTTCTGCAGAAAAGGACCTAGAGGTTACAGTGGATGAGAAGCTGGATATGAGTCGACAGTGTGCCCTTGTTGCCAAGAAGGCTAATGGCATTTTGGGCTGTATAAGTAGGGGCATTGCCAGCAGATCGAGGGACGTGATCGTTCCCCTCTATTCGACATTGGTGAGGCCTCATCTGGAGTACTGTGTCCCGTTTTGGGCCCCACACTACAAGGAGGATGTGGAAAAATTGGAAAGAGTCCAGCAGAGGGCAACAAAAATGATTAGGGAGCTGGAGCACATGACTTATGAGGAGAGGCTGAGGGAACTGGGATTGTTTAGTCTGCAGAAGAGAAGAATGAGGGGGGGATTTGATAGCTGCTTTCAACTACCTGAAAGGGGGTTCTAAAGAGGGTGGATCTAGACTGTTCTCAATGGTAGCAGATGACAGAACAAGGAGTAATGGTCTCAAGTTGCAGTGTGAGGGGGGGTTAGGTTGGATATTAGGAAAAACTTTTTCACTCGGAGGGTGGTGAAGCACTGGAATGGGTTACCTAGGGAGGTGGTGGAATCTCCTTCCTTAGAGGTTTTTAAGGTCAGGCTTGACAAAGCCCTGGCTGGGATGATTTAGTTGGGGATTGGTCCTGCTTTGAGCAGGGGGTTGGACTAGATGACCTCCTGAGGTCCCTTCCAACCCTGATATTCTATGATTTATGGCCCATCACTTACAGCCAGAATGAGAAGGCAACAGATGTGCACTGCGAAGCCAAAATGACTGTGCAAAGCTCCAGAGATGTTTTAAACAGGACAATAACTGAAACACACCGAGTTTTCACATTCAAAGCAGTAGGAACAAAGGGCAGATGCATCCTATAGGGGCCCTACCATAATACCAGCAGCATATGACCCATAGGTAAAACTTTCACCAACACCTGAGTGATTTAGGAACTGAAGTGCCATTTTCAAGGGTCTAAATCCTCACATCTCTTGAAAATGGGATTTAAGAGGCTAAGGAACTGAAATGTCTGAAACTTCTACCCATCATCTATTTCCATTTCTGTGGGTGTGGCCCCGACAGGGCCCATGCAGGGCCTGGAGCCTCATTGTGCTGGGGGCTGTACAAGAGTCCCTGCCCCCAAATACTGAGGTAACAGATGGGGGAGGCCAAGGGAACAAGGAGACTATCATGATGTTTGATTGCTAATGCTGCCAGCTGCCCCCTTGCCACAACCAGGTCCAAATCATTAGTATTCAGCCAACTCTCCACAGAGAGCCCCACCCCACATGGCTCAGCAAGGTTTGGCAGGTGTTGTCACTGGTATGTCTGTCATTCCCCTCTAATTCCCCATTCCGGGTTATGCTGATGTCAGCACAGGTGCCCCTGCCCAGCACAGTCACAAAGGCTATGGATGGCATGTAAACTGGCGTCTCTCTCTGGCATCCCCGCTAAGCCCTCCTCTCTCTCTCTCCCTCCCAGGACTACGGCAACTATCCTAACATCAGCGAGGACACTGCCCCCTGCAGGCTGGATGCGGTCGGCGAGTTTGGACGGTACTTCGTCCCCCCAGTCTTCACCCTGGTCTTTGTGGTGGGTCTGGCAGGGAATGGGCTGGTGCTGGTGGTGCTGGGGCGGCGACGATGCCCCTGGCACCTCGCTGACCGGTATCTCTTCCAGCTGGCGCTGGCTGACATACTGCTGGTGCTAGGGCTGCCCTTCTGGGCTACGCAGTTTGCCCATGGCTGGGTGTTTGGGGAGGTGCTCTGCAAATTGGTGGGGGCGCTGTCAGCAGTAAACAGCTACAGCAGCATCCTGCTTCTCGCTGGCATTAGCATCGACCGGTATCTGGCCATCGTGCACGCCGTGCAGCTGTACCGGCGCCTGCGAGCCCTGCACCTGCACCTGGCCTGCGCCCTCCTCTGGGCCATCTGCCTGGCCCTCTCTGTCCCGGAGCTGCACTTCCGCACCGTGCCCTTCCAGCCCCAGGGCCAGGCCTCCATCTGCCACCGGGGCTTCAAAGCCCATGAGGCCCAGGCCTGGCGGGTGGTGCTGCACCTCACCTCCTTCTTCCTAGGCTTCCTGTTGCCACTGCTGGTGATGCTCTTCTGTTATGGCCGCATTTTCTGCACACTGCATCGGGCACAGCTGCCGGCCAGGCCCCGCTCGCTGCGGCTGGTGTTGCTGCTGCTGGCAGTCTTCGTGCTTTGCTGGGCCCCCTTCTACGTCTTCCTGCTGCTGGACTGTCTGCAGCGTCTGGGCTACATTGGCCGCCACTGCGCCCTGGAGCGGGTGTTGGACTTCGGGCTGCTGGTGACCGAGGGGCTGGGCCTGCTGCACTGCTGCCTCAACCCCCTGGTCTATGCCTTCGCTGGCATCAAATTCCGCAGGGAGCTCTCCAAGCTGTGCTGGAACGGCCAGCGCCACAGACAGAGCTCGAGCCAAAGACAGATCCTCTCCACCCGGGAGCAGAGCCACCATAGAGGGGAAACGTCAGTGCACAGCACCCCAGAGGGGGACACAGACCATGGCTACTCAGTCATGCTGTGAGAGTGGCTGGGGACAGTGCGTGCCCTGCTCCAAAAGGCTGGGACAGGGCCCCTCTGCTCAGGATCATCCTAATCAGGGACACCAGTGAGGACACTGCACACCCTGTGCATTGCACCCAGCCCAGATTCCCATCCCTCCCTCCCCCAGGGACACTAGAACTGGCTCCTGCACAGAGAGACCCTTTCATCTGTGGTTCCCACCCCCCACCAGCCCCTTTCAAGAAAGGATGAGGGGTGTTGCAACAGCCCCAGGCTGGTTACAAAATGCCGAGGATGTAACATCCTGCCCTGCTGCACATTCGATTGGGAGCAACTGGGATCTACCCTCCAGGGTTCATCTGTCTGTCTGGGCTCCATGCTGGCAACCGGGGCCAAGGGCCCAAGCACTAACAGACACCAAACCACCAGCTCCAACTGCAGGGCCCTTGCATGGAGAGCTTGGGAATCAGCTGCCAAAAGAACTACCCCTTGGAGAACACGGCTCCTCTCAGCTCAGAGACCAAGCCAGTAAGGGCCCAGCCACTCTAGGTGCGGCAGGTTAAACCACAGGAACTCAGCGTTCAGAAACATCCAGACATGGCCATGCCCTGCACCAGAGTGCAGCAGCAGCTCTGACCACGCAGAATGATTCCACGCTGCCTCGCTGCAGTACCCCTGTACGGCACGGGGGCCAGACTTGGGCCTCTGTGCAACAATGCAAAGCTCAACTAGGCTCGCACCCTATTACACATCCTCCCACACTCCAGCAACCCAGTCCCATCCAGCAGGGGGCAGTGGGACTAGCATGCCCATCCCCAGCCAGCACAACACAGCAGCAGTGACCATAGGCCATGGCGTGCTACCAAGCTGAAGATACAGACTCTGCTATGCTGGAGCCAATGGTGCTGGGACAGTTTTTAGAGTGAGCATTCTCATGTTGACTCTGAGCAGTCTGGGGCAGGGACTGCCCTGTCTCCACCCAGCCAGGCTTCTCGACCCTACTGCAAAGCACATGATGGTAAAGAGCTCTGCAGCCACCAAAGCCTTGTATGAATACATGGGCATCGGGGTTCCCAGTCTGTGCTCATCCCATGTTGGCATCTCAGACTGGCCAGTTCCCAGCTCCTTTAGCAGCCAGGGGAGCTTGGCCCAGCGAGCAGGTCTGGGGGAGCCGCTGCAGCTGCAAGACGTGTCTGTACCTGAACACATTAGTTATGCTGGGGAGCAACGCCTACAGCATCAGCCATAGACTCTGCACCCCACGGGAGCTCCATCATGTCCCTCTGCAACAAGACCAGAATCCTCCCTCTCCCAGCCCAGATCTCATGTAGTAGTAGGATTTTATGTTTGTATTTTGTATAATTTAGAATGAAGGATAAAGAATAATAATGTAGCATGCATTACATGTATTGATGAATGATTTGACCATATCCTGCCAGCCACCCTTTCTGAAAGCAGAAAGGAATGGCCTAGTGTGACATTGGTAAAGATGCATCAGCCAGAATCTTGTGTCTGAAGCTAACTTTCAAGGCAGTGACAGACCTTTAGGGTCACCACCTTGTTGTAGGTTTAGCATTTTTGAAATAAGTAAGAGAATGTCAACTGTTGAGAATAGCACACTTCCACCTTAATTGAATTGGCTTGTTAGCACTGACCCCACACTTGGTAAGGCAACTCCCATCTTTTCATGTGCTATGTATTTATACCTCTGTATTTTCCACCCTATGCATCTGATGAAGTGGGTTTTAGCCCACGAAAGCTTATGCCCAAATAAATTTGTTAGTCTCTAAAGTGCCACAAGGACTCCTTGTTGTTTCTGCTGATACAGACTAACATGGCTACCCCTCTGAAACCTTTTAAGACAGAGTCTCTGAGCTGCTGATGGCTTTGGATCCAAAAGCAAGCCGGAATGTGTCTGTGTTGATGCAAATTACCTAACTGATAGAGGAAGGAGAGAACAGTCCATAAATGGCAGCACAAAGGAGCCGCAGATAAAGGACAGACCTGGTCAGCAAACAAATTATCTGAAACCAAAAGGCTCAAATTATGACTCTCCATAGGAAGGTGGAAAAAGGAGTCAAACCTAAGAATAAGAGAGGGATAAGGTTATTTTATATATATCCCTCTCTTATTGTAACACAATATATATATTGTGACAAAGTTCCTCCTCTATCTTGGTGGGTCCTGCGCTTACTGGTGGATTTTCTTGCCTCAGAGATTCACCATGTGGGTTGGGGAACAGCCCAGAGACCTTCCCCTCTGGAAGAACCCACAGTCCAGGTCAATTGGGAGGTTTGGGTGAACCCGGGCCCGCCCTCTACCCCGGGCCCTGTGGACTGCAGCTGTCTATAGTGCCTCCTGTAACAGCTGCATGACAGCTACAACTCCCTGAGTTACTTCCCCATGGCCTCCTCCAAACACCTTCCTTATTCTCACCACAGGACCTTCCTCCTGGTGTCTGATAACGCTTGTGCTCCTCAGTCCTCCAGCAGCACACCCTCTCACTCTCAGCTCCTTGCGCCTCTTGCTCCCAGCTCCTCACACTCACACCACAAACTGAAGTGAGCTCCTTTTAAAACCCAGGTGCCCTGATTAGCCTGCCTTAATTGATTCTAGCAGCTTCTTCTTAATTGGTTCCAGGTGTCCTAATTAGCCTGCCTGCCTTAACTGGTTCTAGCAGGTTCCTGATTACTCTAGTGCAGCCCCTGCTCTGGTCACTCAGGGAACAGAAAACTACTCATCCAGTGACCAGTATATTTGCCTTCTACAAGACTCCTGTACCCCACTGGTCTGGGTCTGTCACAATACAGACAGACAGACACTTTTTTTTGTGTATGCAGTGCTGCAATCTAAAGATAGGTACAAAAGGGGTCTGCTTATATGCATGACATCCCTACTTTTTAATTCACCAAAACCCCAAGGATAGAATTAAGTTAAAAAGCCTATGCAAAAAATTTCAAGAGAACATTGAACACACTGGCCTCAAAAACAAATTGTCGAAATAAAAAACATGGTACACCTCTACCCCAATATAACGTGATCCGATACAACACGAATTCGGATATAACGCGATAAAACAGTGCTCCGGGGGGGCGGGGCTGCGCACTCTGGTGGATCAAAGCAAGTTCAATATAATGCAGTTTCATCTATAACGCGGTAAGATTTTTTGGGTCCCGAGGACAGCGTTATATCAGGGTAGAGGTGTATAACAACATACTTTTAATAGATTTGATGTTAATATTAAACATTGGGATAAACTTAATGTTAATAAGTACCTCTGTAACAATGTATAGTGTAAAAAGAAGAACAGGAGTACTTGTGGCACCTTAGAGACTAACAAATTTATTAGAGCATAAGCTTTCGTGGACTACAGCCCACTTCTTCGGATGCATATAGCTTTTTTTTTTTTTTTTTTTTTTTTTTTTTTCACCTTAGAGACTAACAAATTTATTAGAGCATAAGCTTTCGTGGACTACAGCCCACTTCTTCGGATGCATATAGAATGGAACATATATTGAGGAGATATATATACACACATACAGAGAGCATAAACAGGTGGGAGTTGTCTTACCAACTCTGAGAGGCCAATTAATTAAGAGAAAAAAAAACTTTTGAAGTGATAATCAAGCTAGCCCAGTACAGACAGCTTGATAAGAAGTGTGAGAGTACTTACAAGGGGAGATAGAGTCAATGTTTGTAATGGCTCAGCCATTCCCAGTCCTTATTCAAACCGGAGTTGATTGTGTCTAGTTTGCATATCAATTCTAGCTCTGCAGTCTCTCTTTGGAGTCTGTTTTTGAAGTTTTTCTGTTGTAATATAGCCACCCGCAGGTCTGTCACTGAATGACCAGACAGGTTAAAGTGTTCTCCCACTGGTTTTTGAGTATTTTGATTCCTGATGTCAGATTTGTGTCCATTAATTCTTTTGCGTAGAGACTGTCCGGTTTGGCCAATGTACATGGCAGAGGGGCATTGCTGGCACATGATGGCATATATCACATTGGTAGATGTGCAGGTGAACGAGCCCCTGATGGTATGGCTGATGTGATTAGGTCCTATGATGATGTCACTTGAATAGATATGTGAACAGAGTTGGCATCGGGGTTTGTTACAAGGATAGGTTCCTGGGTTAGTGGTTTTGTTCAGTGATGTGTGGTTGCTGGTGAGTATTTGCTTTAGGTTGGGGGGTTGTCTGTAAGCGAGGACAATATGCTATATGCATCCGAAGAAGTGGGCTGTAGTCCACGAAAGCTTATGCTCTAATAAATTTGTTAGTCTCTAAGGTGCCACAAGTACTCCTGTTCTTCTTTTTGCAGATACAGACTAACACGGCTGTTACTCTGAAATGTATAGTGTGTATGATTTTTGGAAAAAACCTTTAAGGTCATATGGTAATGATGCTTCTCAGCTATTACCTGTGAATAAACTTAAAGCTTAGCACAGCAGAAAAAATGTTACAACTTGGTCTGCTGTATAAGAAGAAAAACTGAGGTACACCACCTCATGAATGTAATAACTAAACAGTGAGATAATTTCCCCTCAATCCTTAAAGGCTAAAAACCATTGAAACCTGGCCTCCCTATAGAACAAAAGCACAAGAAAGTATGGGGCTAATTCCTCTGTTTTGCCTGCAATCAACAAGGATATTTGTAAAAGGAAGGGATATTTTAAGCAATAATCTTCCACCCCAAAAGGGGTAGAAAAATGTTCTTTTTGTCTTTCAGAACTTCAGGAAAAGCTGGCACCATCCGAAGAGCAACCCAGAATGCCATGAATCTACTTTTGCGACAAAAATTGTGTTTTGTGTTTTATGTTTTGTTTTGTGCTGTTTGTCTTGTTGCTAGCATTGTTGAGTATTGTGTTATACACAAAAAACCCTACTGCATTAGGCAGAAAAAGATTAATAAGCATTTTAACTGTATTTACAGAGACCAATGTTGCAGAAGGGCAGAGGTCAAGGAATGCCAGTCTGTTAACAGGGAAACATCCTCAGGTAGCACACACCATATTAGGAGGGATTGGTTTTGGAGTAGGGATTATGAATACTGTAGACCTGGAGGTAATTAAGAATAAGTTAAGTTCCTTGTCACAACTGTAAGATAGTCTCATTCACAAGCAGGCAGATACTACTGTGGACTTGGTACAAATAGGCCTGGGAAACCTAAAAGCAACATAGAATATATGGCAGTGGTTGAACACCACCTCCTGGCTGCTATATAAACAACAAATAGAATTAGGGAATAAAACTGCCTTGGCCATTAAGGATGTACTGAGATGCAAATTCTTCGTTTAGCGTCATTTGAACACGAAATGCTTTGGGTACTTTCTGGGAATGTTAGGGTATTAACACATCTTTTAAAGCAACGGAAGAGGTCCTTGTTCGACACCTACAAATATGAATGGATGCAATATGTTTCCAGCATGTTTAAGCCTGATTGGCTATTAGGTGAAATTATTGTTAAAACTGCTCACGACAGTCTGTGGAGACAGAAACATGGAAAGTGAGCCCACTCCCAAAATTGACCATGGGATCCTTTTGGCTACCCCGGGTTATGGGTCAGTGGGCTGGGTAAGAGGAGAAATTATTGGATACCCGAGAGTGTACGGAGTGGAGCCCTCAGAAATGGGTGTGCTTGTCCCTAATGGTCACCACAGAACCATGTAGTAGGGATACAACATTGGGAACATGTGTGTGGTATGAACTAGAAAATGTGACGCGTATTTTGTACAACAGACAATGTGTATGTGTTACATGATGGGAAACAGTATTTTGGGACGATGCAAGTATCAGCCAACCCCCAGTGAATGAATGTAGATGTAATGCCAGCATATTATATACTAGCAATCACACGTACTATTTACCAAAGATAGAAAAAGCACAGAGCACTGTTACCCTTGGTCTGGATTGGCACGATTTAACTGATCACTTGTCAGAAACAAAGGTGACTCCGTTTTTACAACAGACACAGAGGGATATAGGGAAGCGTGTGATTCAAATATTACATGCAAATGGAGACATGCTAAAAATTGCTAGGTCTGAAAAAGAAATGACAGCCTATCACTGGTATGACATTTTTACAGGCTGGTCCCCAACCTCTTAGGGCATATTGTCTATCATGTTTCACCCATTGCTAGTTGTGTTATTATCGTCCTGTGTTTGCTTGCTAGGAATGTGTTGTATGTGTTGTTGGACAAAAAAATGTTTGTTAAATTACAACCACAAGCTCAAATGGCCTCTCAGTATATTGCTATGAAACAGTTGTATAAAATATGACCCACTCAAGAATTGTTCTTGAGGGGTCAAAAGAGGAATATGTAGTAGTAGGATTTTATGTTTGTATTTTGTATAATTTAGGCTAAAGGATAAAGAATAATAATGTAACATGCATTAAATGTATTGATGTATGATTTGACCATATCCTGCCAGCCACCCTTTCTGAAAGCAGAAAGGAATGGCCTAGTGTGCCATTGGTAAAGCTACATCAGCCAGAATCTTGTGTCTGAAGCTGATTTCAAGTCAGTGACAGACCTTTAGCGTCACCACTTTGTTGTAGGTTTAGCATTTTTGAAATAAGTAAAAGAATGCAATGATTGTTTTCTTTTGCTTTGCAACTTGATGTTCCTGTTCAAATGCTTTGTATAAATAAATCCTGTTTTGTGTGTGAATGAGGAATGTGTGTGTTAGAAGAGAAGTGTGAAGGCCATCACCGGACCAGATGTTCTAGGGAGGAATCGAGGACGGACGTAAAGGCGCCAGGAGATTGCAACACGCCCCTATTGAGATGTCAGAGGAGGGCAGATTGACGACTCTAAAAGATGTGGCAGGCACCCATCAATGGGGACGAGATAGCTGTGATCGAAACCAGCCTGGGGTAACTCCCTGACCCTGAGAGACTGATGAAAGAACAACATAAGGGATGAGAAGAACAATCTAAGAAAACAAGCACTCCTCAAATGGCAATTGATTACAGCATGATGGTGCAAAACTCATTGGTCTCAATGAAGGAAGAACATAGAATCATAGAATATCAGGGTTGAAAGGGACTTCAGGAGGTAATCTAGTCCAACCCCCTGCTCAAAGCCAGACCAATCCCCAACTAAATCATCCCAGCCAGGGCTTTGTCAAGCCTGACCTTAAAAACCTCTAAGGAAAGAGATTCACCACCTCCCTAGGTAACCCATTCCCAGGGCCGGCTCCAGGCACCAGCCCACTAAGCATGTGCTTGGGGCAGCGCCTGGAGGGGGGCGGTGCGGCAGGGCGCTCCGGCCCGAGAACGGGGCCGCGACTGGGCTCGCTGCCCTCCCCCCAGCGCTCTGGCCACCGGGGGCTCTCCGCCCTCCCCCCGGCTAGGGTGACCAGATCACCCAAGACAAATATCGGGACGCGGGGGGGAGGGGGGGTGGGTGACGCGGGGGGGGGGCGTGGCGGGGGGGGCCAAAAAAAAAAAAAAAACCCTTCCTCCGCAAGCGCTGGAGGGAGGCCCGAGAGACTCAGGGGAAGCGCGGGGCCGGGGTGAGTAAAAGTCCGGCCTGGTCCCGAGCAGGCAGGACTCAGTTGGGTGGTAGGGTGAGGAGGGGGGCGGCCCGCGGGGCCAGGTGGCGGCTGTTCTCACCCCCGGCCAGTGGGACTCGGGAGCAGCCGCTGCTGCAGCTCCCACTGCCGTGGGGGAGGAAGCGGCCATGGCGCTCGGCGGCTGCGGCTCTGGCGCCCCCGAACCCCCCGAGCCGGGGCCTGCTGCGGGGACCCAGCTGCGCGCACGCTGGGCCTAGCCCCTGGCCAGTCGCGTCTGGGCTGCTGCCCAGCTGGTGCTATCCCGCGGCGGCCCCGGAGTGGGGGCAGCAGGCCCCAGCCCCCCCATCCCGCTCGGGTTCCGCAGGGGAACGAACGGGGCTGGGCTGCCGATGCCTCCGCGGGATAGCACCAGCTGGGCAGCAGCATAACACTCATCCACACCCCACCCTGTTAGAACAAAGGCCATATACTCGCCTATTATCCCAGCTGTTCCCCATGGCTATAAACTCCCTTTCCCATATATGAACATATAGCACGACAATCAATCAAAGAGGCTCAACAAATGTATCCTATTTACAGCCCCAACAGATGTATTCTATTTACCCCTAAAAAGGAATTTAAAAATTCCTTTGGTCAGCAGAAAGTATGCACGTTAAGTCATTTGTTAATGGGTATAAAAAGGCTTGCTCTACGCTTGTAAGGTGTGCTCCTCCCTCTGGCATGAGTCGAGGGGGACACCCGCTCAGCTGACTGATCAATAAAGAACTTGAAGCCGTCTTCTAGACTCCCGTGCCTCCTTGGGGTAATTGGGCAGCTCCAGGGGGAAACGAGCCCATTTGGCTAACAAATGGCGACCACGAAGGGACTTCTCTCCCTGTAGAGGGCACTGACCGACTGCCGAGGGCGATTCCGAGGAGTGGCCACCTCGAGCGGTTGGTTTGCTCGGGCCTCGGATCGTCACAATCGGCCGGGGCGGCTGTGTCCTCTCTAAAGAGAACTCTGAAGGACACGGAAGCAAGACGGCTTCAGAAGAAGGGGAAGTCTGACTGCCGGACGCGGCCACTTCGGGCGGTAAGTGCGTTTACCTCCTGGGTTTGAGGAATAACGCCCCCGAGGTGTGGGTTGGACGGTGGAAATCCCCTAGGCAGCCCGTATAAGGGAAGGTATATTAACATTGTCGTAGTATTATAAGTGTATTGTCGTCGTGTTTGTAAGTAAAGGGAAAGCAGCCAACGGCCAATGAGCAACGTCACTAACTCCACTAGTCCATGGGCTGTTCCTAACAACTATTGGGACTTGGAGCAGCCTCAGGGATTGCTCTTGTTTGTGGGAGGGGTAATCTTGTTTCTCCTCTTGATGGTGTGTTGGAAGCCAAGATTGTAACTGATTAAGGGATCTGTGTAAAATGAGTGAGTGCCGCTGATAGGTCTGAGGCTTAAGCTGACTTCAGCCGCCCCAAGACTCCTGCGAGGGGAAACCCGGTGACCAGGATATCTTGATTGCAAGGGGGGTCAGCCGAACCTCGTGGCCCAGCGGATATCTGAGTTAAAACTAGATCCCTAAAAACCCCTTGATATCTTTGTCTTGAACAAACCCCTGGGTAGAACATAATGGGGTCCGGACAAAGCACCTTCTCCAGTACGCCCCTGGGGTGTATGCTGGAAAACTGGAAGGCGTTTAGACGCCAGGCTGATTATGGAACTGTATTATGTAAAGACAATCTTGTAAGATTTTGTACTCTTGAGTGGACAACCTTCGGGGTGGAATGGCCCGAGGGGGGAACACTCAAGCCAGAGATTGTACAAGCAGTGCATAGCATTGTGACCCGGGATGGGCATTGGGACCAATATCCCTATATAGATATATGGCAGGACCTCGTAGCCAATCCTCCCCCATGGTTACAGAAGTGTAAAATACAAACTATTAAAACCTTAATGGCCCGTGCCCCTGTTAGAAAATCCTGTCCCCCTGTTAAGAAATCCTGTCCTCCGACTGTGATTCCTTCTGCCCCTGATCCTATGCCCCCTCCCCCTTTGTATCCTGGCCTCCCCGTTCTGGCATCCTCACTTGAAATCTCCCCCCACATCTCTGAGGATAATGCCTCAGCTGAAAGGGGTGAGCCGAATCGCGAGGGCCTTTCCAAACAAGAGTCCCCTTCAACTCCTCTGAGCTCCTCAGTGTCTGACCGCACCAGGAGCAAGACTGGCCCCGTAACAAATCAAAACTCCGAGACGCAGTGGAGGATGTCGACTGATTATAACCCTGGGGACACTAGATTTACCCTTATTGGTTCCCCAGGCAAGAGTGGTGAGGTACACGAAATGTCCTTGCAGCAGAAATATTTGTGTCCACTGCGGGAGGCTGTAGCCCCCGGTGGCAATCTCACTATGATATATGTCCCCTTTACCACTAGTGATCTATATAATTGGAAACAACAGAATCCCCCGTTCTCGGAAGATCCCGCCCCGCTGACAGCAGTGTTTGAGACATTAATTACGGCCCACAACCCTACTTGGGGTGACATGAGGGTCGCTCTTAACACTCTATTAACCGCGGAAGAGAGGTGCTTAGTCCTCTCAAAGGCCCGCGAATGGGTAGCTGAGACGGAGGAAAGCTCGGCCGCAGTGGCTGCACGGTTGCCTGAAAGCCCTCCCGACTGGTCACACAATGCGGAAGGCCGGGCCCTCCATAGCCAATACGCCACGGCTATAGTACAGGGAATGAAACGCTGCATTAGGAAAACCCCAAATTGGGCCAAATTGTATAGTATAAGACAGGAAAAGAATGAGAACCCAGCTGCTTTTTATGAGCGGCTCTGTAATATCTGTAAAAGATACACAGACCTCGATCCTGAGGATATTAATGGGAAACGGGTGCTAATCCCCCTCTTTATTGGGCAGTCCTACGAGGACATTAGAAAGAAGTTGCAATAATTGGAAGGGGCTTCGGGCAAAAATATAGAGGAACTTTTAGAAATAGCCATGAAGGTTTATGATCGGAGGGATGATGAGGAGCGAAAGAAAGGGGCCCGCGTTTTGGCCATGGCCCTGAGAGAAGGATATGCAGAAAGGGGGGACAAGGTTAAGGAGAAGCTAGGGCCACTTGGGAGGGGACGGGGCCCCCGCCTGGGTCGAAACCAGTGCGCTATCTGTAGGGAAGAGGGGCACTGGAAGAATGAATGCCCCCGGCGACAGGCCATGGGAAAGGAACGTAAAAACAAAACCCCGTCCCTTCCCATCCTTTACAACAACACGGGACGTTCAGGGGAGGGATCTTCCCCATAGGGAAGCCGAGGGACCCAGCGGCCCCTCCTGGCTGCGCAAGCTGCCAGTCTGGATCCCACGGTAAAAATTAATGTGGAGGGCCGCCCAATTGAAGCCCTTATTGACACTGGGGCCACTCTTAGTTTGCTCCCCCTTAGTAAGGCTCCCCGAGGTAGAGCTCGGGAATGTGCCATGGTACAGGGGATAGAGGGACAAACTACAGCTTTGGAAAAAACTTTGCCCCTCCTAGTAAAGGTAGGGGACCGCCAAATTTCCCACCAATTTGTTTGCAGCCCCTCTTGCCCCATTGCGCTGCTCGGACGAGATATTCTTACTAAACTACAGGCAGAAATCTTGTTTGATAAAAGGGACTATGGAAGTTAGAATCCCTAAGCAGCAGGCCTCAAATTACCAGATGGCCCTGATAAGCGCTGGAAATCACTTCCCAGAGTGCCGGGGGAGGAATGAAGAAAGCCAGCTGTCAGGGGTTAACCTTGAGGTTTGGGCAGAGGAGGGAGGTGTCGCTCGAGCCCGGAATGCTTCACCAGTGCATATTTCCCTTAAGGAAGGAAGCAGCCCGGTCCGAATTTGACAATACCCTCTTAAGCTGACTACTAGAATCGGGTTAAAACCTCTGATTCAAAAGTTTCTGCAGTGTGGGTGGATCAGGGAAGGCACGTCCCCATATAACACTCCGATAATGGGAGTGCCTAAGCCTAATGGGCAGTATCGGTTGGTCCAGAACCTAAGACAGGTTAACAAGTTAATAGAGGCTCCCTATCCAGTCGTCCCAAATCCCCATACTATTTTGGGCCAAGTTCCCAAAGAGCACAGTTGGTTCTCTGTAATAGACCTAAAAGATGCCTTCTTTTCCATCCCCCTTGATTTGGAATCTTAGAAACTGTTTGCCTTCGAGTGGGAGGACCCAGATACTCATTATAAGGCCCAATACCTCTGGACCGTGGTCCCACAGGGACTTACCTGTGCACCCGAGATTTTTGGCAGCCAGTTGAGAAGGGACCTTGCCCCATTCCTGGCTAGACACCCCTCATGTAACATAGTCCAGTATTGCGATGATTTGCTCTTAAGTACTGAAACAGAGGCAGCTTGTAAAGAGCAGACTGTAAAGCTCCTTAATTACCTTGGGGCACAGGGGTATAAGGTCTCAAGGGAAAAAGCACAACTGGTTAAGCAGCAGGTCACTTTCCTTGGGTATCATTTGTGCCAAGGAAGTCGTAGTCTGGGTAAAGAAAGAATCCAGGTGATACTCAATAGCCCTCAACCCCGGCACCCCCGAGAATTAAGGGCTTTTCTGGGATTGACTGGCTTTTGTCGGCTCTGGATCCCTGACTACGGGGGAAGAGCCAAACCACTGTATGAATCCTTAACTAAAGAAGGTCTGCTCCATTGGACGTGGGAGATGGGAAAAGCATTTCGAGAGCTAAAAGAAGCCTTGGTTCAGCCTCCCGCTCTAGCCCTCCCAGACCTCCGGAGGCTGAACAACGTAGATATAATACTATGGAAACAGGTTTCCGGGTTGCAATCTGTCTTGTTGCAGCTTTATCGATACGCGGCGCCATTCCAGGCTCTCCCCTTGGACCAGACCGTGCATCCGTTCCGGATCGGTGACCAGGTCCTTGTCAAGAAGTGGAAACGCGACCCCCTTACACCACGGTGGGACGGCCCGCACACTGTCTCGCTCATCAGCCAAACTGCGGTCAAAGTTCTCGGGAGCGATAAATGGACACACCATACACGGGTAAAGTGGTTTCTGAGCCCTAGCCCGGAGACTGAACTAGCAGAAGAGGACACCGGCCCTCTGCCTGCCCCGGCTCCGGACGCCCGGGGTGGCACAGGTGAAGACTCTATCTGGGAGTACCAGTACTTGGACGGACTAAAGGGACTGTTTAGAAAGAGATAATGAAATTGCTGCTAATATCTTTGTTTATATGCTTCCACCACTATTATGGTTGGGAGAATAGGTTTTTATAGCTAGGGGAGACAATAGCGAGTTCCTTCAATCTTAGTAGCTGCTGGGTTTGTGGAGGTCCAGGGGATTGGAATGAATGGCCTTGGGTAGCCCAGCCAGTGCCAGCTAAATGGTGGATCAGTAATTTAAGTATAGTCCACAAAGGAACAGAAGTTTGGGATGAGGATAGTAGCCCTTGGTGACTCTATTCCTCTGAGATGGGGATCCTTTGTCTAAACCGAACAAAACAAGAAGGGGTATATGTGGGCAAAAGCCGATGTGACTGGACCCTATCTCTAGGATTTGACTGCTATGATCACCCTAGTTGCCATACGTATGACTGTTCTAAATATCAGGGACGATGGAACCATACCCACGTAAAACTCACTAATCATAGCTGGGTAAGTTGTTCCTACCAACAGCATACCGGCAAGGGCTGTTAGGCAGTTGGACAAGATGGGTTCTTTGATGCCCTCTTTCTAAGTTGCCAGCGAGATAATACCGACAGTAAGGATCATGTGGTACGCTGGTATCAGTGGGCATGGCAACATTCTAATGGAACGCGGGTAACCCATTTTAATCATTTTTGGTCTACTACCAATAGCCCTAAATTTGGTTGTAATTGCGCTTGGAAGGAAGGGGCTGGGCCTTGGAAATGTGACTATTGTAATCCTGACGGTACATCTATTGTATTAGGGGGACCCCTGGAGATGGGTAACTCTTTTTATTACGAAGAACCGGGCCCCGAGGACTACCCCGAAGCCTGGGACGGCCCCTTTGCGAATGGACAATGGGCCCTAAAAGGCCATTACTGGATATGTGGGCAACACGCTTATCGGAGATTGCCTCCAAATTGGTCAGGAATATGTTATGTTGGGTACATTAGGCCCTTATTCTTTCTACTACCCCAAATTCAGGGAAATAAGTTAGGAATTAAGGTATATGACGATTTGATTAGGGAGCGGCGGTCTGTTGATTCCGCATTAACAGCTGGAAGCTCCCAAAAGTGGGGAGCTCAAGAGTGGCCCCCTGAAAGAATTATACAGCATTATGGTCCAGCCACATGGAATCCTAATGAGTGGATCTCAGGGGCAAGGGAGCCCATTTATAACTTGAATCGGATAATTAGGCTGCAAGCCATCTTAGAAATAATAACTAATCAGACGGCTGCAGCTCTTGATCTCTTGGCCGATCAGTCCACTCAGATGAGGAATGTGCTCTACCAGCACCATCTAGTTCTTGATTATTTGCTGGCAGAGGAAGGGGGAATCTGTGCAAAATTAAACGGATCCAATTGCTGTTTACAAATAGATGATAATGGAAAGGCGGTAAAACAGCTAACAAAAGAAATGAGGAAACTAGCCCATGTCCCAGTCCAAACATGGGGTGGGTGGAATACGGACTGGTTCCCGTCCTGGTTGCCGCAACTGGGATGGCTCCGAGAAGGCCTTCTTCTCTTTATACTCTTTACTACAACCCTATTATCCCTAGCTTGCTTTGCTCCCTGTGTAGTTGCATTAGTCCGACGAATGGCTAATCAAATTGTACGCCAACGCATGATGGCACTATATCAACCAGTTAAAGTTGAGGATTGGGGGCCATAGGGCTCTCAAAATGCTTTTAAGGGGGGAGAACCTTGTTAGAACAAAGGCCATATACTCGCCTATTATCCCAGCTGTTCCCCATGGCTATAAACTCCCTTTCCCATATATGAACATATAGCACGACAATCAATCAAAGAGGCTCAACAAATGTATCCTATTTACAGCCCCAACAGATGTATTCTATTTACCCCTAAAAAGGAATTTAAAAATTCCTTTGGTCAGCAGAAAGTATGCACGTTAAGTCATTTGTTAATGGGTATAAAAAGGCTTGCTCTACGCTTGTAAGGTGTGCTCCTCCCTCTGGCATGAGTCGAGGGGGACACCCGCTCAGCTGACTGATCAATAAAGAACTTGAAGCCGTCTTCTAGACTCCCGTGCCTCCTTGGGGTAATTGGGCAGCTCCAGGGGGAAACGAGCCCATTTGGCTAACAACCCCAACCACCCACCGGGCTCTCTGCCTCCTAGCCCCTTCCACTGCAGCCTCTCTCCAACCCGTCTCCTCACTCCATCTCCCAGGGCCTCAAAGATCCAAAGGCAGGCTGGGCGCAGGCCAAGGGTCAGGGAGATTTTCTGGCTTCAGAGAGGCCTGGTAGGTTGAGATTCTTGGATGGAGAAACTCCCATCGTGAACCCTGGCACAGTACCCCCTCCAGCAGGTCCCAGGTAACCAGCCAGCTGCCACATGCCCTGATCCTGGGATGAGACAGCTGAGGGTTACACCCCCCTGCGCTCTCATGCACCGCTGTGGGGTTAGAGCCACTGCTCACTGCCTTAGGGGACATGGTGACAATCGGCCTCAGAATGCTAGAGGGGTGTGGAATGTCCCATAGCCAGGGGAGAGGGAGGCCAGAATGGGGCTTGCCTGGGAGCCGGTGAATAATGGGGGAAAGTGCAGGAGAGCAAGAAAATACCCAGAGTACGATGCAGCTCTGCATCCTGCTGCATAGCTACCTCGTAGTAAATAAAAACAGCAGCCCAAAGCTGGGGATGGGAAAGAGATGAGGGGGGGGGTTGCAACCAAGACTGGGATGGAGCTAGACAGTCCAAGAGCCAAAAACCGAGGGATTTAGAGGCACCAATAAAAACCCCACAATCATCCACAGAATGCATGTAAAACAGCAACACCTTCCAATAGCCCCTCTCCTCACACCCACCACGGTGAGCACAGGCCCACCCTGCCGCCTGTGGAACAACCGCCCCTTCCACACATACCCCCAGGCATCACAGACACTACAGGCTGCCCCTGCCACCTCACCCCCCAGCGATGCTGATGGGGCTCACGGAGCTAGGGCAGCAGAAAGGCACGCGCAGCAGGTAGCAGACCCAGTGAGGCACCCACAGATCCAGCACCTCTGCCCCTCATGCCCTGGTGAGAGCCTGGCTCCCTTCAGCAGCGATTGCCTCTTGTTCAGTTCTCAAGAGCCGGCCCAGGAATCGGCTGATCACAGCCCAATAAACAAGCACCAGGGAGCTGGGCTAAGCACCAGGATTAGTAACTGCCCCTCAGCACTGAACAGAGGGAGCCCTTGTGCAAACAGCACATGTGGAAAAGCTCTAGAGATAGGCCATGAACCAGGCCTCTCCATGCTGAGCAATGGCTCCTTGGCATCTGTTTTTATAACCAAGGTTGTGGCCCTTTCCCAGGCTCACAGCAGCGACCTGCCGCCAGCCCAAGGGAGCTACAGAGCTCTGCATCAACTCATACATACACCTGCCCCACCCCACGACAGGCAAAGCCACAGAGATCTCCAAGCTGACACACAACAGCAGCTGCAATGCAGGGAAGCACAGTGTTTTACCAATAACACAGCCCGGCCTACAGATGGCACCGATGAGCATCCCGTCCATCACACCACACAATCCAGTTACCCTACTTCCCCATCCCTCCCCATGACCTCCTGAACCTCCCATCCCTCCCACCCACCTACCTATTCCCCCCTCCACATCCCCCCAATCTCCCCCATCACCTCCATCCCCATTCCCCCCACCAATCTGCCTATCCCTCCCTCATCCCCCAGCATAAGAACGGGCAGACTGGGTCAGACCAAAGGTCCATCCAGCCCAATATCCTGTCTACCGACAGTGGCCAATGCCAAGTGCCCCAGAGGGAGTGAATCTAACAGGTAATGATCAACCCCCCCATCCCTTCTCACCAATCTACCTATCCCCCTCCTCGTCCGCCATCCCCATCCCATCCCACCAATCTACCTATCCCCCCCCTCATCCCTCATCCCCCATCCCCATCCCATCCCACCAATCTACCTATCCCCCCCCCTCGTCCCCCATCCCCATCCCATCCCACCAATCTACCTATGTAATAGTAGGATTTTATGTTTGTTTGACTTAGAATGAAGGATAAAGAATAATGAGATAATAATATAGCATGCATTAAATATATTGATGTATGATTTGACCATATCTTGCTGGCCACCCCTTTTGAATAGCAGAAAGGATTGGCCTAATGTGCCATTGGTAGAGATGCATGAGCCAGAATTTCTGTGTGTCTGGGATGATTTCAAGGCAGTGACAGACCTTTAGGGTCACCACTTTGTTGTAGGTTTAGCATTTTAGAATAAGTAAAAGAATGCCATGATTGTTTCCTGTTCAAAATGCTCTGTTTAAATCAATTCTGTTCTGTGTGTGAATGAGGAATGTGAGTGTTAAGAGATAACTGTGAAGGCTATCGCTGAATAGGGTGACCAGATGTCCCGATTTTATAGGGACAGTACCGATTTTTGGGTCTTTTTCTTATATAGGCTCCTATTACCCTCCATACCCTGTCCCGATTTTTCACACTTGCTGTCTGGTCACCCTATCGCTGAACCAGATGTGCTAGGGAGGAACCGAAGACAGACGTAAGGGCGCCAGTAGGCTGCAACACACCCGTATAGAAATGTCAGAGGAGGCCAGATCGACAACTCTAAAGATGAGACAGGCACCTATTAATGGGGACAAGATAGCTGTGATCAAAACCAGCATGGGGTAACTCCCCGAGGGACTTGATGAAAAAACAAAATAAAGGATGAGAAGAACAATTTAAGAAAACAAGCACTCGTCAAACAACAATTGATTATAGCATGACAGTGCAAAACTCATTGGTCCCAATGAAGGAAGATCACTATATAAAGAGGTTGCCTTGCCATGAAACTTTGGGTTCGTCCTGCCAAGACTTCCCCGTAGCATTGTGTCACGACCAATGGAACCCGGCTCCTCCCTACCTGTTAGGGTTAGGGCAGACAATCGTTTCGCGCCATTTTTCAGTGCACACGCCATACCGCGGCAAGCATGGAGCCCGCTCAGCTCAATGCAGCAGTCATGAACACTGTAAACACCTTGCGCATTATCGTGCAGTTTATGCTGAACCAGAACCTGGAAAACCAGGCGAGGAGGAGGCAGTGACAGCAGCGTGGCAACAAGAGTGATGAGGACATGGACACAGAATTCTCTCAAAGCGCGGGCCCCGGTGCTTTGGAGATCATGTTGTTAATGGGGCAGGTTCTAGCTGTGGAACGCTGATTCTGGGCCCAGGAAACAAGCACAGACTGGTGGGACCGCATAGTGTTGTGGGTGAGGGACAATTCCCAGTGGCTGCAAAATTTTCACATGCGTAAGGGCACTTCCATGGAACTTTGTGACTTGATTTCCCCTGCCCTGAAGCACAAGAATACCAAGATGAGAGCAGCCCTCACAGTTGAGAAGCAAGTGGCGATAACCCTGTGGAAGCTTGCAATGCCAGACAGCTACCGGTCTGTCGGGAATCAATTTGGAGTGGGCAAATCTACTGTGGGGGCTGCTGTGATGCAAGTAGCCAAAGCAATCACTGAGCTGCTGCTACGAAAGGTGGTGACTCTGGGAAATGTGCAGGTCATAGTAGATGGCTTTGCTGCAATGGGATTCCCTAACTGTGGTGGGGTGATAGATGGAACCCATATCCCTATCTTGGCACCGGAGCACCAGGGCAGCCAGTACATAAACCGCAAGGGGTACTTTTCAATGGTGCTGCAAGCACTGGTGGATCACAAGGGACGTTTCACCAACATCAACGTGGGATGGCCGGGAAGGGTTCATGACGCTCGCGTCTTCAGGAACATTAATCTGTTTGAACGGCTGCAGCAAGGGATTTACTTCCCAGACCAGAAAATAACCGTTGGGGATGTTGAAATGCCAATAGTTATTCTTGGGGACCCAGCCTACCCCTTAATGCCATGGCTCATGAAGCTGTACACAGGCAGCCTGGACAGGAGTCAGGAGCTGTTGAACTACAGGCTGAGCAAGTGCAGAATAGTGGTAAAATGTGCCTTTGGACGTTTAAAAGCGCGCTGGTGCAGTTTACTGACTTGGTTAGACCTCAGCAAAACCAATGTCCCCATTGTTATTACCGCTTGCTGTGTGCTCCACAATATCTGTGAGAGTAAGGGGAAGATGTTTATGGCAGGGTGGGAGGTTGAGGCAAATCGCCTGGCCGCTGATTATGCACAGCCAGACACCAGAGTGGTTAGAAGAGCACAGCAGGGCTTTGAAAACCAGTTTCATGATTGGCCAGGCTACTGTGTGAAAGTTCTGTTTGTTTATCTTTGATGAAAACCCGCCCCCTTGGTTCACTCTACTTCCCTATAAGCCAACCACCCTCCTCTCCCCCCTTTGATCACCGCTTGCAGAGGCAATAAAGTCATTGTTGTTTCAAATTCATGCATTCTTTATTACTTCATCACACAAATGGGGGGATAACTGCCAAAGTAGCCCAGGAGGGGTGGGGGAGGATGGAAGCACCGGGTGGGGTGGTGGAGGAGGCAAGGACAAGGCCACATTGCACTTCAAAACTTATTGAATGCCAGCCTTTTGTTGCTTGGGCAGTCCTTTGGGGTGGAGTGGTTGGGTGCCCGGAGGCCCCCCCCACTGCATTCTTGAGCATCTGGGTGAGGAGGCTATGGAGCTTGGGGAGGAGGGCAAGCGGTTACACAGGGGCTGCAGCAGCGGTCTGAGCTCCTGCTGCCTTTCCTGTACCTCAACAATACGCCAGAGAATATCAGTTTGATCTTCTAGTAGCCTCAGCATTGCATCCTGCCTCCTCTCATCACACTGATGCCACCTATCATCTCGATCCCGCCACATGTCCTCGCGTTCATTTAGTACTTTCCTGCATTCTGACAGTGTCTGCCTCCATGCATTCTGCTGGGCTCTTTCACTGTGGGAGGACTGCGTGAGCTCAGAGAACATTTCATCACAAGTGTGTTTTTTTTGCCTTCTAATCTTAGCCAGCCTCTGGGACACAGATGATACGGGGAGCGTTGAAACATTTGCAGCTGCGGGAGGAAAAAAGGGAGACTAGTATTTTAAAAGACACATTTTAGAGAACAATAGGTAGCCTCTTTCACGGTGAACCAAGCTGTTAACATTACATGGTTTCAAACAGCAGTGCCCTCATCTCCCATACCAAGCACCCATTGGGTTGGCCATTTAAAAGGAGGGGCTGTGGTTTTCGGGTTAATGTGCAGCACAAACTCAACTAACCCCCCCCCCACACACACACACACCCTATTCTCTGGGATGATCGCTTCACCCCTCCCTCCACCGCGTGGCGCACAGCGGGGATGATTTCTGTTCAGCCACAGGCAAACAGCCCAGCAGGAACAGCCACCTCTGAATGTCCCCTTAATAAAATTCCCCTATTTCAACCAGGTGACCATGAATGATATCACTCGCCTGAGGATAACACAGAGAGATAAAGAACAGATGTTGCTTGAATGCCAGCAACCACCGGGACCATACACTGCCATGCTTTGTTATGCAATGATTCCAGACTATGTGCTACTGGCCTGGCATGGTAAAGTGTCCTACCATGGAGGATGGAATAAGGCGGCCCTCCCCAGAAACCTTTTGCAAAGGCTTTGGGAGTACATCCAGGAGAGCTTCACTGAGATGTCCCTGGAGGATTTGCGTTCCATCCCCATACAGGTTAACAGAATTTTCCAGTAGCTGTACTGGCCACGAATGCATCCCAAGTCTTCAGGGCAAATTAATCATTAAACATGTTTGCTTTTAAACCATGTACAATATTTACAAAGGTACACTCACCAGAGGTCCCCTCTCCGCCTTCAAGGTCAGTGAGCCCGCCTTGGGTGGGTTGGGAGGGTACTGGGTCCAGGGTGATAAACAGTTCCTGGCTGTTGGGGAAAATGTTTTCTCCTCTTGCATGCTGGGTGCTATCTTCCTCATCCCCAAAATCTGCATTCCTGTTGCGTGAGAATCCATTGACGGAGTCCACACACAGGGCTGGGGTAGTTGTAGGGGCGCACCCTAGAATGGCATGCAGCTCATCATATAAGCAGCATGTCTGGGGCTCTGACCCAGAGCGGCCATTTGCCTCTCTGGTTCTTTGGTAGGCTTGCCTGAGCTCCTTAAGTTTCATGCAGCACTGCTGCGGGTTCCTGTTATAGCCTCTGTCCTTCATGCTCTTGGAGATTTTTTTCAAATATTTGGGCATCTCGTCTTTTGGAACAGAGTTCTGATAGCACAGATTCGTCTCCCCAAACAGCGATCAGATCCAGTACCTCCCGTTCGGTCCAGGCTGGAGCTCTTTTGCAATTCTGGGACTGCATGGCCACCTGTGCTGATCAGCTCGCCATGCTGGCCAAACAGCAAATTAAATTCAAAAGTTCACGGGGCTTTTCCTGTCTACCTGGCCAGTGCATTGGAGTTGAGAGTGCTGTCCAGAGCAGTCACAATAGAGCACTCTGGGATAGCTCCCGGAGGCCAATACCGTTGAATTGCGGCCACACTACCCCAAATTCGACCCAGCAAGGTTGATTTCAGCGCTAATCCCCTCGTCGGGGAGGAGTACCGAAATCGATTTTAAGAGTCCTTTAAGTCAACAAAAAGGGCTTCGTCATGTGGATGGGTGCAGGATTAAATCGATCTAATGCTGCTAAATTCGACCTAAACTCGTAGTGTAGACCAGGGGTTAATGTAGCCCACCAGTTTATGCATGAAGGAGTGGAAGGGACTTTAAGTATGCTACAGTAAGTAGCAGAATGGGAGTGTATGGAAGATGATGTTAAAACATGGATGCGAAATTGTGCGCAGTGTGCTCAGGACAAGGCTCATCCTCCGCGCTGGCAACCCAGGAAGCACCAACAAAGGCTTGGGCCATGGCACAGGGTTCAAATTGATTTTATTGATAAATTGCCAAGGAATAAGGAAGGATTCAAGTATTTATTGGTGATAATTGATTCCTTTTCAGGATGGGTGGATGCATTTCCTACTAAAGATAATAATTTGATAGTGGCCAAAAAGATTTTAATGAGGTAATATGTAGATATGGCACCCGCGAAATAACAGATTCTGACAATGGGGGAGCCTTTGTAGGAATTAAAAAACAAAAAACACGACAGTGATACAAGCCTTGGGAATTAAACAAAAGCTCCATATACCGGCCATGTAGAGCGCATCAACTGCACTATTAAGGAAGCGCTCTGGAGGTTAGTAAATCACACGGGGAAAGACGGGCTGGATAAACTGACTCTGATTTCGGCTGCTATTTGCAGCAGTAATAGACCAAGGACTAAAATTCAACCCTTCCAAATTCTGTTTGGACATCCAATGCGCCTAATAATTGATCCTAGTCACCTGGAACAGGATCAAGAAGAGATCTAATATAACCCAGCATGATTATTTTCAATGGCTCAAACAGTTACAAGAAGATAAAACCACCCTCCAGTATAGGGTTAATCAGGCCATCAAACACATGAACAACAAAATTCAGAAACAAAGGCACACAAAGGCAGCCTTGTGGGAAACAGGGGACCAAGTCATGTACCTTAAAATGTGAAAAAGGGACCACTCACTGGAATCAAAGTGGATAGGCTCTTACTCCACAGTGGACTACCTGAGACCACTGGTATACCGCATTGAAAAAGATGGAAACCTGAAATGGTTACATGTTTCACAAATTAAACTATTTACATAAATAATGATGTTTGGATTCTTTCCAGAAAAGGACATCCCGGAACCTGAGCACGAGGCGCTGCTTAACCACCGCAATTTTAATCCACAGAGAATGAGACTCCAGTGTAAGGCCTGGCTTTACCTACTTCTGGGAACTTTTAGTTGGGGTCAGATGACACCTTCTGCCTGGGAAACTGGGCAAAGGCTAGAGGAGGAGCCGGGGTGTGTGGCTAGGTGAGACTGCGGGAAGGGGTTTCAGTTTTGGAGCTGGCTGGGGAAATGGAGGGAGGTCCAGCATCGGGATCTGAGTCCCCTGCCCCACCAAAATGGACCAGACTGAAAGGTCCTGGTTTCTGTACCTACAAGCTCTGTTTTGGACTGTATTCCTGTCATCTAATAAACCTTTTGTTTTACTGGCTGGCTGAGAGTCTCGGTGAATTGCAGGAAGTGGGCGGTGCAGGGCCCTGACTCCCCCACACTCCGTGACAACTGGTGGCAAAAGTGGGATGTACTGCACCCTGTGGATGGCGCTTCCTGCAGTAAGTGACTGGGGAGCAGTAAAACAGAGGGCGATTAACGAGGACCAGGTGTGCTGAAGGCTCAGAGAGGAGCGGTTTCAGAGGGGGGGTGGTCGGAGAAGCTACGCTTAACCCTTGAGAGGGTGTGACCAGCGAGAAGGACTGTTGCAGTAATGGGCTCCCCCTGGAGACGGCGGTGACAGATTTCAGGGGTGGAGAAGTCGGTGGCTTGACCCTCGGAAAGAGGTGATGACCTGGATAAGGGCTGGCACAGTTGGGGTTCTTCCTGGAAACCATGGGGAGCTGAGAGCACACAGGCCTGCCAGTCCACAGCCACTTGGGAACAACGGGAAGATGTATAACTATTGCCTTAAGAGCGACCTGGTCGAGCTGTGCAAGCAGAGAGGGCTGCGCATTGGAAAGCTCACCAAAGAACAGCTGATTGCCCAGATGGAGGAGGAGGATCGCTCGGAGGAGCCGATCCCCGTCTGAGGGAAGCAGCCCGACAGATGCAGCGCGGGCACCGTTGTCTGGCTGGCTGAGAGTGGTTAGACTGCTGCCGAGGACATTCTGACGCCCCTACTACCTATGGCTAGGGGAGGGGCTGGAAGGAGCCCAGCGAACTCTAAGGGCACCCTGACCTCTGCATCCAGCAAGGGATCCTCACGGCAGAGCTCCCCATCGCTGGAGCTGAGGTGGCTGGAACGGGAGAAGGAGATAAAATTTAGAGCTGGAGAAGTGGGAGAGAGAACGGCAGCAGGAACTGGAGTTGGCAAGGCTGAGGAGCAGACAGCCCCCTGCTGCGGTGAGTGAGAGGGGACCCAGGACTGCATGGAGCTTTGATAAGTGCATCCTGTCCCAGTTTAAGGAAGGGGAGGACATAGATGAATTCCTGATTGCCTTTGAGAAGGCCTGCGAGCTGAATAGGGTTGACCCTGCAGACGGGCTCCGGTTTCTCGCCCCCTTACTGGACCCCAAAGCTGTAGGGATGTACAGCCGAATGGAAGGGGACTATGAACTGTTCAAAAAGGCCCTGCTACACAAATTTGGGCTGACTCCTGAGGCATACTGGAGCAACTGTATGAACAATGCCCATCTGACCTGAGGACATGGTTGGTGGACAAAAGTTTGTGGACAGCCGGTCAGGGGGTGGAAAGAAGGAGTTCCAAAAGAATAAGTGCACCATGATGCAGAGAGAGAATCACCCTGGGACCCACCCAAAGGGGGAATGTGGAGAACCCCCTCCCAAGGGGAACAACTGGCATCAGGACCAACCGACCGGCTCGAGGGGACCCACAGGACATGGGCTGCTATTATTGTGGCCAGAGGGGACACATACGGACCCAGTGCCCCAAGCTCAAGGACAGACTGAGCAGACCGAACCCACACAGGGTTAACTGGGTAGAGACACAGCCGGAGGAGGGACAGGCTTCCCAGGCAGGAAGGCTGACAGCTTACCAACTGCTCAGGAGGGAGGAGTTTCCCAGACCAGTTCCTCTGGGAGTCTGGATGCTCCGGACTCAAGGTTCTCATTTTACAGGGTGGGTGCGGGGTGAGTGCCTTGTTTCCCCTAGAGGTGGATGGGAGGAAGGTCAATGGATACTGGGACATGGGCTCTGAGGTGACGCTGGCCCAGCCCAAGGTGGTGGTCCCAGATCGGGGGGTGCCCAACACCTACCTGACCCTGACAGGGGTGGGTGGGACCCCATTCAAGGTGCCCATGGTGAGGGTACATCTGAAATGGGGGGCCAAGGAGGGCCCCAAGGACATGGGGGTCCACCATCATTTGCCCACTGAGGTGTTGATGGGGGTGACCTAGAGGACTGGTCAAGCAACCCCCAGAACACCCTAGTCGTGACCTGTAGCCAGAGTTGGTGAGGGGCACTACACCCTGACATCAGGGAGGGTACCTCACCGGAGGTGCAGGACCCTACCCCGGTGGGGAGGAAGTGCCAAAGGAAGGGACAAGGCTCAGAGGGGTGGCAGTTTCAGACCCGGCCAGTGAGAGGGAGCAGATGCCCATCCCTACCCCAGCTGCTGAGTTCCAGGCTGAGTTGCAGAAAGATCCCTCCTTGTGGAAGCTAAGGGACCTGGCTGGCCTCAGTGCGGCACAGACCATGGGGAGAGGTTCCCAGGAGAGGTTCCTGTGGGAGAAGGGATTCCTGTACTGAGAATGGGTTCTCCCAGGGGAAGTGGCATCATGGGGGATCCGGAGGCAGCTGGTGGTCCCCCAGAAGTATTGCCGCAAGCTACTGTACCTGGACCATGACATCCCTCTCTCAGGACACCAGGGAATCTGGAGTACCAGGCAGAGGCTCCTACAGAACTTTTACTGGCCTGGGGTCTTTACTACTGTCCGACAGTACTGCCGATCCTATGACCCCGTCAGAGGGTGGGGAAGGCCCAGGACAAGGGGAAAGCAGCTTTGAGACCTCTGCCCATTATAGAGGAGCCTTTTCACAAGGTGGCTGTGGACAGAGTGAGGCCTCTCAGCAAGATGACTCGGTCGGAGAAAAATTACATTCTGGTGGTGGTAGATTTCGCTACCCGCTACCCCGAGGCAGTGGCCTGGTCTTCTATTGAAGCAGACACTGTGGTGGATGCACTGCTGACCATTTTCAGCCAAGTGGGGTTCCCCAAGGAAGTCTTGACAGACCAAGGATCCAACTTCATTTCAGCCCTGCTCCAGTGCTTCTGGGAGAAATGTGGGGTCCGGCACATCTGGACCTCAGCATATCACCCCCAGTCCAATGGGCTGATGGAGTGGTTCAATGGAACTCTAAAGATTATGCTGAAAACCTTTATGAACCAGCACCCGCAGGACTGGGACAAGTACTTACCCCACCTGCTGTTCGCATACAAGGAAGTGCCCCAGGAATCTACCGGGTTTTTGCCTTCTGAACTGTTATATGGAGAAGGATAAGGGGGCCCCGGGATCTGATGAGAGACGAATGAGAGGAGAAGGCCGTTCCCAATGGAGAATCAGTGGTGGAGTATGTCTTCTCCTTCTGAGAAAGGCCTGCTGTGCTCATGGGCTTGGCCAAGGAGAATCTGGCCAGAGCCCAGAGGAAGCAGAAGGTCTGGTATGACCGCATGGTGCGGGCCCGTGCCTACGCCACCAGAGACCAGGTGATGGTTCTCATTCCCGTGAGAACAAAAACTACAAGCTGCCTGGGAAGACCCTTTCAAGGTTGTCAAGCATCTAAATGAGGTAAACTATGAGGTGGAACTGTCCAACTGGGCACTCTGTCACTGGGCGTACCATGTTAATATGATGAAGCCATAGTATGACAGGGGGAATGTGGTGTTGGCTGTGTGTGGACATTGGGAGGAGAAGGGACATGACCATTTGTAGATCTATTCCCTGAGACAGGAGCTGGCTCCTCCTTGGAAACAATTCCTCTCTCTGATCAGCTACACCCTGTCCAGCAAGCTGAGATCAGAGGGTGCTGCATTTGTACTGACAGCTATTTTCCAACCAGCCTGGATTCACTAATGTGACTGTTCACTGGGTGGAGACAGGATCGCATCCTCCTATAAGATGCTTCCCCTTTCAAGTTGCAGGGAAAACTTCTCAGGGCCTGGAAAGAGAGGTCAGTGACATGCTGCCTTGGGGGGTGATCCAGCCATCTTCCAGCCCTTGGGCTTCACCTGTGGTGCTGGTCCCCAAAAAGGACGGGTCAATCCAGTTCTGTGTGGACTATCAGAAGCTTAATGCCATCACTGTGTCTGATGCCTACCCCATGCCTGACGAGCTCCTAGACAAGCTGGGAGGCGCTCGGTACCTTACCACCATGGATCTTACAAAGGGCTACTGGCAGGTACCACTGGATGCAAATGCCAGACTGAAATCTGAAATCTGCCTTTATCACCCCTCTGGGGCTCTATGATTTCCTAACCTTGCCTTTCGGCCTCAAGGGGGCGCCAGCCACCTTCCAGCGCCTGGTGGATCAGCTACTGAGGGGGATGGAGAGTTTTGCCGTGGCGTACGTTGACGACATCTGTGTCTTTATCCAGACCTGGGAGGATCATGTGTCCCAGGTTAAACAAGTGCTGGACCGACTCCAGGAGGCTGGGCTGACCATAAAAGCGGAGAAGTGCAAGGTGGGGATGGCTGAAGTTTCTTACCTGGGCCACTGGGTGGGGAGCAGCTGCCTAAAGCCGGAACCAGCCAAGGTGGAGGCGATCAGAGACTGGCCCGCTCCCCAAACCAAAAAGCAGGTCCAAGCCCCTTTTGGGATGATGGGGTGTGAGCGTTTGAGCCTCTGGTTACAGGGCAGTACAACCTAGTGGCCAGAGTCCCTCCCACTCCACCGGGCCGCGGCCTATGACCCTAACTGCGGTGTAGGACTTTGCCACTAGCTCAGCGGGGGATGGGGGGGGTCCTACCAAAACACGCTGAGGCTTATCAGGGGCAAGGTACCAGTCTGTCACCCTCCCCTCGGGTCGCTTCCTACCCGCTTGATAGTTGGGGTCTCCCATGAGTCCCTAGGTTCTCTGCAGGGCTCCGGGTCACTTGCCTCCTCAGGTTCCTCTCGTAGTAGGGCTTCGAGCCGGCCTGGAGAGGCTTCCGTCCCCGGCACCTTCACGGGCGGTGGCTGGTCCTTCACAGGAGCTTCCCGGTCAGGTCCTTCCCCTGTGGCCGCCAGCCCAGACTGAGCTGAGCTCCCTCCTTTTATACTCCCAGAGCACTTGGCGCATGCCCAGTACGGAAGGAGCGGAACTTCTGCTGTCAGTGCTACTGGTCTGACACTGCTGGGGCTAGTGCGGGGTGGTGCTGCCCCATCACACGGGGTATTAGCAAAGATTTGTGCCACACTTTAGCTCCATAGCTGCCCCCATCACTGAGCTACGCAAGAAGGGGAAGCCAGATTAGGTGGTCTGGACCGAGCAGTGCCAGAGGGCTCTCCGGGTGCTGAAGGAGGGTCTGGTCAGTGGCCCAGTTCTGGCAAACCCAGACTTTGACAAGCCCTTTATGGTGCTGACCGACGCCTCAGACACAGGGCTGGGTGCGGTGTTAATATAGGCTGATGAAAAGGGGGAGAGACACCCCATCATGTACTTGAGGAAGAAGTTGCTACCCTGGGAGCAGAACTACGCAGCCATTGAGAAGAAATGCCTGGCCATGGTGTGGGCCCTGAAGAAACTAGAGCCATCTCTCTTTGGGCGACACTTCACCGTGCACACCGACCACTCTCCCCTGGCCTGGCTGCACCAGAGGAAAGGAGCCAACGCCAAGCTCCTGAGGTGGAGCCGGCTCCTGCAGGATTACAATATGGAGGTGGTCCATGGGAAGGGAAGTGCCAACGTGATAGCTGATGCGTTGCCCCAGAGAGGGGGGCCTGAACTTCCCCAGGTCACTGGTTACAGCAGGGATGGGCAAATTGTATGCAGGGCCAGGGCAGGGGGTTGGGGTGCAGGAGGGGGTGCAGTGTGCAGGAAGGGGCTCAGGGCAAGGGATTGGGGCAGAGAAGGGGTGCAGACTATATGAGGGGGCTCATATAGTGGGGAGTTGGGGGCAGGAGGGGTGTGGGGTGCAGCAGGGTGCTTAGGGCAGGGAATTGGGGGGCGGGGGACAGGAGGGGTGAGGGCTCCAGCCTGGCGCCGCTTACCTAAAGTGGCTCCGGGGTGGCAGCGGCGCACACTGGGGCCAGGGCAGGCTCCTTGGAAGGAAGCGCTGCGGCCCCTGGGGGAGAGGGGATGGAGGGCTCCACATGCGCTGCCCTTGCCGCACCTCCAGGTACCTCCCCCAAAGCTCCCATTGGCCGCAGTTCCCCGTTCCCAGCCCATGGGAGCTGCTGGGGGTGGTGCCTGGAGGCAAGGGCAACACACGGAGCCCTCTGCCCCCCTGCCTGGGGGCCCCAGGGAAGTGGTGCTGGCCGCTTCTGAGAACGGCGTGGGGCCCGCGGCGCCATGGGAGGCAATTCCAAGGGCCGGATCCAAAGCCCTGAGGGGCCGGATGCGGCCTGAGGAGCCGGATGCGGCCCGCGGGCCGTAGTTTGCCCACCCCTGGGTTAGCGTGACCCACTCAGTTCAGTCTCGAAGGGGAGAGAGAGAGTTGATGGCATAAGGAGAATTGACCTGGTAATGTTGCATGGGAGTTTTACTGGTACTGTCTGCATTGGTGCTGGTGGGATATCAGGGGGTGACTTGAAGGATGATACTGGAGCACGTAACCTGAGCCCAGGAGGGGGCTGGGGCCAGGTGACACCTGCTCGGGAAACTGGACAAAGGCTGGAGGAGGAGCTGGGGGCTGTGGCTGGGTGAGACTGCGGGAGGGGATTTCAGTTTTGGAGCTGGCTAGGGAAATGGAGGGAGGTCTGGCACCGGGGTCTGGGGTCCCTGCCCCCCAAGATGGACCGGACTGAGGGGTCCTGGTTTCTGTACCTACAAACTCTGTTTTTGGCTATGTTCCTGTCATCTAATAAACTTTCTGTTTTACTGGCTGACTGAGTGTCTCGGTGAATGGCAGGAAGTGGGAGGTGCAGTGTCTTTACTCCCCCACACTCCGTGACACTCTCCTCATCCCCCCATCCCTTCCCATCTACCTACCTCCCTTGTCATCCCTTCCCATCCCCCATCCCTTCCCATCAACCTACCTACCCCCCTCATCATCCCTTCCCACCCATCTACCTATCCCCCTCATGCCCCTATCCCCATCTGACCCCACCCATCTACCTATTCTCCCCTTCTCATACCTCCACCCCCCCCCCCATCCCTTCACACCAACCTATCATAGAATATCAGGGTTGGAAGGGACCTCAGGAAGTCATCTAGTCCAACCACCTCCCTAGGTAACCCATTCTAGTGCTTCACCACCCTCCTAGTGAAAAAGTTTTTCCTAATATCCAACCTAACCCCCCCCCCCCCACACACACACACACACACTGCAACTTGAGACCATTACTCCGTGTTCTGTCATGTGGTACCATTGAGAACAGTCTAGATCCATCCTCTTTGGAACCCCCTTTCAGGTAGTTGAAAGCAGCAATCAAATCCCCCCTCATTCTTCTGTTCTGCAGACTAAGCAATCCCAGTTCCCCCCTTCCCACCCATCTACCTATCCCCCTTCCCATCCCCCCAATACCCCCATCCCTTCCCACCAACCTATCCCTTGCCTCATCCCCCCATCCCCTCCTCCTCCCCCTCCCCACCCATCTACCTATCCCCCTCCCCATCCCTTCCCACCAACCTACCTATCTTCCCATCCCTCCACACAGACATCATGACCACCCCCTCCCTAGACACACACTCCTCCAACCAAAGCCCCCTTCCACACACACGCAGCTCCTCCATCCCACCCCATCCCCCCTTCCATACCTCCACACACACGCAGCTCCTCCATCCCACCCCATCCCCCCTTCCATACCTCCACACACACACACACACACACGGGGTCAGATGGAGAGACGGGGCTGGGGAGGGGAAATAGGGAGGTCTGTCGCTCCACACTCACCTGGGACAAGTGGCCCCTTGCCAGCACATCCGGCTCTCCCCACAGTCCAGCTCCTGTCTCCTAGACCATGAGGAGGAGGGGCACAGACTGATAGCACTGGTCTAGAATTTTTGAGAAGTCGTCTGCTTCAGAGATACATAATAAATAGCACATTTTATTTTGATGTGCTGAATTCAAATATGACAATTAAAACAACTGATTGGCTACTGTTTAAGATATTTAAGTTTTTACATTTTATGTCTATGTATATTGTGTAGATAGTAGAGTTTTAATCATAAATTGTAAACCTAGGTCTTTTCATGTGTTTATGGTTGCTTTACATGATAATATTTCACCTGTCCTGTTTATGTAACACTTTAAAAATCAGCAAAAGGGTTATATAAATAAAATTTATTATGAAATAAAAAGGCAAAAAACTATTATGTACATAGTTTAGTCCTATTCAGTGTCTACTCGGCGCTTCTTGGCTTGTCTCTTGTATTCATTAAATGGAACATCTCTTGTCACTGTCCAGCAATAGTCTGCAAGCATTGATGGGCTCCATTTGCTCTGATAGTGTTTCTCCATTCTTGCAATGTCCTGGTGAAATCGCTCGCCGTGCTCGTCGCTCACTGCTCCGCAGTTCGGTGGAAAAAACTCTAGATGAGAGTGCAAAAAATTTATCTTTAGTGACATGTTGCAACCAAGGCTTTTGTATGCCTTGAGGAGGTTTTCTACCAACAACCTGTAGCTGTCTGCCTTGTTGTTTCCGAGAAAATTTATTGCCACTAACTGGACGGCTTTCCATGCCGTCTTTTCCTTGCCACGCAGTGCATGGTCAAATGCATCATCTCGAAGAAGTTCACGAATCTGAGGACCAACAAAGACACCTTCCTTTATCTTAGCTTCACTTAACCTTGGAAATTTTCCACGGAGGTACTTGAAAGCTGCTTGTGTTTTGTCAATGGCCTTGACAAAGTTCTTCATCAGACCCAGCTTGATGTGTAAGGGTGGTAACAAAATCTTCCTTGATTCAACAAGTGGTGGATGCTGAACACTTTTCCTCCCAGGCTCCAATGACTGTCAGAGTGGCCAATCTTTCTCGATGTAGTGGGAATCTCTTGCACGACTATCCCATTCGCAGAGAAAACAGCAGTACTTTGTGTATCCAGTCTGCAGACCAAACAAGAGAGCAACAACCTTCAAATCGCCACAAAGCTGCCACTGATGTTGGTCATAGTTTATGCACCTCAAAAGTTGTTTCATGTTGTCATAGGTTTCCTTCATATGGACTGCATGACCAACTGGAATTGATGGCAAAAGATTGCCATTATGCAGTAAAACAGCCTTAAGACTCGTCTTCGATGAATCAATGAAGAGTCTCCACTCATCTGGATCGTGAACGATGTTGAGGGCTGCCATCACACCATCGATGTTGTTGCAGTCTACAAGATCACCTTCCATGAAGAAGAATTGGACAAGATCCTTTTGACGGTCACGGAACATGGAAACCGTAACATCACCTGCCAGGAGATTCCACTGCTGTAGTCTGGAGCCCAACAGTTCTGCCTTACTCTTGGGTAGTTCCAAATCCCTGGCAAGGTCATTCCGTTCACCTTGTGTTATGAGGTGCGGTTCAGAGGAGGAGGATGGGAGAAAATGTGGGTCCTGTGACATTGATGGTTCAGGACCAGAAGTTTCATCCTCTTCCTCGTCTGACTCAAGTGAGAATGATTCTGGTGCATCAGGAACCGGCAGTCCTTCTCCGTGGGGTACTGGGCATATAGCTGATGGAATGTTTGGATAATGCACAGTCCACTTTTTCTTCTTTGACACACCTTTCCCAACTGGAGGCACCATGCAGAAGTAACAATTGCTGGTATGATCTGTTGGCTCTCTCCAAATCATTGGCACTGCAAAAGGCATAGATTTCCTTTTGCTGTTCAACCACTGGCGAAGATTTGTTGCACAAGTGTTGCAGCATATGTGTGGGGTCCACCTCTTGTCCTGATCTCCAATTTTGCAGCCAAAATAAAGGTGATACGCTTTCTTAACCATAGTGGTTATACTGTGCTTTTGTGATGCAAAAGTCACTTCACCACTGTGACGTTGTGCAGTCTATATGGTTTTATAAAAACTTGATAATAAGTCAATATAATGTAACTGAGCTGGTTTTAGAGAAAATACGGTAATAAGTGAATGTAACGTAACTGGGATATGCTTCATGCAAAAGGTCTCTTGTAAGGTATCATTACAAAGCTTATAATCTACTGAGTATGATCATCTGATTTGTATAAATGTACCACTCTTGTATCCAAAACTAGAAATATAAAATGTAACTCTGAGGGCCTATTGTAATTGTGTAAAGTGTGGACCATTAATGATGGTTTGGAATCTTGATGACTCCCATTGTCTGCAGATGGCTGTATTTACCTGTAAGTCTTCCTGTATATGTGTGTGCTGGCAAGTGAGTAATGAAGTCTTGCAGTGACATGTGATCATGTCACCTGAACTGGAATCCATCTTTAACCTGGTGCTTTTCCAGTGAGGTGGGGGTGGAAACCCAGAGAGACAAAGAGTTCCCGCCTTATGCAAAAGATATATAAAGGGGGGAAGAGAACAGAGGGGGAGGAGCCATCATGAAGAATCCCCTAGCTATCACCTGAGCTGCAACAAGAGCTGCACCAGGGGAAAGAATTGTGCCCAGGCCTGGAAGGTGTCCAGTCTGAGAAAAACTTACTGAAGCATCTCTGAGGGTGAGATTATCTGTATTCAGTTTGATTAGGCATAGATTTGCGCATTTTATTTTATTTTGCTTGGTGACTTACTTTGTTCTGTCTGTTACTACTTTGAACCACTTAAATCCTACCGTCTGTATTTAATAAAATCACTTTTTATTTAGTAATTCACTCAGAGTATGTATTAATACCTGGGGGAGCAAACAACTGTGCATATCTCTCTATCAGTGTTATAGAGGGCGAACAATTTATGAGTTTGCCCTGCTTTATGCAGGGTAAAACGGATTTATCTGGATTTAGACCCCATTGGGAGTTGGGCATCTGAGTGCTAAAGACAAGCACGCTACTGTGAGCTGTTTTCAGGTAAACTTGCAGCTTTGGAACAAGTGATTCAGATCCTGGATCTGTGTCTGGAGCCAAACGGGAGTGTCTGGCTCAGCAAGACAGGGAGCTGGAGTCCTGAGCTGGCAGGGAAAACAGAAGCAGGGGTAGTCTTTGCACATTGGGTGGCAGCTCCCAAGGGGGTTTCTGTGATCCAACCCGTCACAGTGGCGTAGTCGGCAGGATCTGTGCACAGCTGATTGCTTTGAGATACTGGTAGTGATTTTAAGTGAGTTTTAAGTGTGGTGGCTGGAGAACAGACAAAGTGGTTACTGGTTTGTTATTTTCTGTTTGCTTATTTCGGGAAAGGGAAGTAGGGACAGAAAAGGAAGCAAAATAAGTAAGAATGAAGATCAAAAGAAGCTAAAACTACACAAGTTGAAAATTGCCCAGAAAGACTGAACAATGGGCATTGGGAATGTCTCTGTTAACTAAGAAGCCCCTGAGCTGAGTGCATCTCAGTTTCAGTGAACTGCAGATGGGTGTGGCCCAACCTCTGTCTGTGCTGAAGCTGACTCGAGTGTCTAATTTAGCAAGACAGGAGTGGAGGGGTGCCTGTTCTGGCAGGAGGGTGTTCTCTGTGGTATCCCAGCTCATCAAGTGATGGTCTCAAGGGAAGACAAATGGAAATTAATGTACAATTTGCCTGGGGAAAGCCTGACCTGGAAAAAGAAAAGGCTGCCCACCAGCCTGAACTTAAGAGACAAAGCAATTAAGACCCAGAAGCATGACCTGGCTGTAATGGAGTGGAAGAGGTGCACAGAGACATGTATCCTGGAGCTGGAAGTTGGGGTCCTGGTGACTGCTGCGGTGGGAACAAACCCCAAGGACTCTAGCTGGAAGCAAACCCAACCTGAGTGAAAGGGGGGGGATTTGGCTGGCTAGCAAAAGGTCCCTCATAGCTGGTAGCTGTGAGCCTACAGCTGGATCAGGGTCTCTTTCCCTTTTGGGGGACACAGGAGTGTCTGCCCCATAGGGGAGCCCAAAAACGAATTTTAGGAATACTGCCTCCTCCATGGTCAGTGTCCAAGTCTCTGGCAGTAAGTTCAGGAGGAGGGTGTGACGTTGTGCAGTCTATATGGTTTTATACAAACTTGATAATAAGTCAATATAATGTAACTGAGCTGGTTTTAGAGAAAATACGGTAATAAGTGAATGTAACGTAACTGGGATATGCTTCATGCAAAAGGTCTCTTGTAAGGTATCATTACAAAGCTTATAATCTACTGAGTATGATCATCTGATTTGTATAAATGTACCACTCTTGTATCCAAAACTAGAAATATAAAATGTAACTCTGAGGGCCTATTGTAATTGTGTAAAGTGTGGACCATTAATGATGGTTTGGAATCTTGATGACTCCCATTGTCTGCAGATGGCTGTATTTACCTGTAAGTCTTCCTGTATATGTGTGTGCTGGCAAGTGAGTAATGAAGTCTTGCAGTGACATGTGATCATGTCACCTGAACTGGAATCCATCTTTAACCTGGTGCTTTTCCAGTGAGGTGGGGGTGGAAACCCAGAGAGACAAAGAGTTCCCGCCTTATGCAAAAGATATATAAAGGGGGGAAGAGAACAGAGGGGGAGGAGCCATCATGAAGAATCCCCTAGCTATCACCTGAGCTGCAACAAGAGCTGCACCAGGGGAAAGAATTGTGCCCAGGCCTGGAAGGTGTCCAGTCTGAGAAAAACTTACTGAAGCATCTCTGAGGGTGAGATTATCTGTATTCAGTTTGATTAGGCATAGATTTGCGCATTTTATTTTATTTTGCTTGGTGACTTACTTTGTTCTGTCTGTTACTACTTTGAACCACTTAAATCCTACCGTCTGTATTTAATAAAATCACTTTTTATTTAGTAATTCACTCAGAGTATGTATTAATACCTGGGGGAGCAAACAACTGTGCATATCTCTCTATCAGTGTTATAGAGGGCGAACAATTTATGAGTTTGCCCTGCTTTATGCAGGGTAAAACGGATTTATCTGGGTTTAGACCCCATTGGGAGTTGGGCATCTGAGTGCTAAAGACAAGCACGCTACTGTGAGCTGTTTTCAGGTAAACTTGCAGCTTTGGAACAAGTGATTCAGACCCTGGATCTGTGTCTGGAGCCAAACGGGAGTGTCTGGCTCAGCAAGACAGGGAGCTGGAGTCCTGAGCTGGCAGGGAAAACAGAAGCAGGGGTAGTCTTTGCACATTGGGTGGCAGCTCCCAAGGGGGTTTCTGTGATCCAACCCGTCACAACCACAAACATAACTTCTGCTATCTGCACTGTTCACACAAGTACGAGGCATCTCTGCTCATTTTGGCTAAACAGAAATGTGTCCCTTTGCAAAATCAGGTTTCAGGAGTAGCAGCCGTGTTAGTCTGTATCCGCAAAAAGAACAGGAGTACTTGTGGCACCTTAGAGACTAACAAATTTATTAGAGCATAAGCTTTCGTGGACGTTGGGTTGTAGTCCACGAAAGCTTATGCTCTAATAAATTTGTTAGTCTCTAAGGTGCCACAAGTACTCCTGTTCTTTTTGCAAAATCAAACACTGACAAATAAGAGCACGACACTGTATGATTTCTAGAGCTGATATAGGACAATTTGTTCAGCAGAGTGATGTAAGCTTTGTTATGATTGCATCATCCATGACTTCTAGGAATAACATGATGCAATTCATATCATGTTTGATGCAATACCAGCTTCAGATTGCATCATTCCTTGTTTTGCCTAAAAAGCAAGTACTGTCCAAACCCAGTCATAGATTTATTCCTAGATCCAGTCAAAGATGTATTTTAGTCATTTCTGGTTTAAATTGAGATCCCTTCCCTTTATAACTCACTTATCCTCCGCCATTCCCAAGTCAAGGGTCGTATATACTGACCCAATAGCATATCTTGAAAAATAGAGCCAATCAACAATTTTAAGCATCATTTTCGTTCTCAGTGACCCAGAATTAGTAAAGTTTGACTACATTTATTTCAGAAGCATTTTGGCTGTAGAGCAGTGTAGCCTGTCCCTCATCGCCAATAGCACCACTAGTTAAACACTAGGAAAGCAGGTCTGTAATTCACTGCTGGGACAGCTCTGCCCGCGGCATCTGGAGAGTCCAGTGGGTTCAGGTTACTGTACCATGGGCATGGCTGACTTTCCCAGTCTGGGGTCGGGGCCCCAGCACACCCCTGGCTGTACACACAAGAGACAGACCCTGACCCAGAGCTCACAGTCTAAGCAGCCAGCCACTAAGGAGCTTCCCCTGCTCCATAGCCCTGTCTGTACTGGAGAAGAGCCAAGGTCCCCAATGGCTCAGTGCAGGTACAACCTTAGCAAGACCTCCTACAGAAAGGGAGCCATGAGGCACAACCCTGCCGTTCTCACAACTTTCTCCAGGTGCACACTGCATTCCCCTCTCAAAGCTTATTGGGATTTGCCAGGACAGGGGGCTTAAGATCGACCTCTCACAGCTGATGGCATGGGGTCTTCAGCAACCACAGAATCCATGGCCAGGGTAACATGTCCCAGCCTGAAAATGGTACCTCCAGCAGCACAGTGCCCCCTACTGCCACACTGGGGTATTGGGGCCTGCACTGACTGCAAGGTGAGAGTGCCCTATTTACATCCCCACCTTGTTCCCTACCCTACAGCACCTCATACTGCCATGATGGGGCACTGGGGCCCGCACTGACTGCAAGGAGAGAGTGTGTCCATTCACATCCCCACCTTGCTCTGTGTAATACAGCTCCCTCTAGTGCCATGATAGGGTACTGGGTCCAGCACTGACTGAGTGGGGAGAGCACCCCCTAATAGACCCCAACCCACTGACTGTAGCACAGCAACCCCTAACACTGCACTTGGGCATTGACTGCCAGGGAAGAGCATCTCTATTGAGCTCCCACCCCACTCCCTGTAGCAACCTGGGTTTTTACTAAGGCCAACTGTTAGGAACGGTATCCAGAAGTCCAGACACCTGCCATTGGACTGCTCCTATGGTGCATATTGAGGTGTCTAGTATTAGAAAAATAGATCTGGCTAAGAATCAGAAATAAACAAGCCAGACATACTTTATCACATGTTTCATTACCCTGTCAGTGGCTCATGTGAAAGCCGCATCTGCTGCCCACCTGGAGAAACCTCCAGCAAGCAGATTAGTAATAACCTTTCCATAACAGCTCCCCTATAAATACCTGAGGGCTGGAGCTTGTTCTTTTCTGTCCAACAGCCTGCAGAGAAGTATGACAATGTGGCTCGTGCTGGCGTTGCTTGCGGTGGCAGGTAATTATGTTGTATGCAGCCAGGCTAGCTTGTGGAGCTCGGTATGACGAGTGGCAGGGACATAGCTGCAAAGTCAGAGTGAAATTAAACAGGCTCCAGCTAAGGATTAAAATGAAACAAAGTGTAATTTCTGCCGGAGCTAGTGCATTAGTAATGGAGCAGCTGAAACCTCTGGGTTCACCTGGGCATCGCTGCGTCCATGCTCTGTATTAGGGACGGATGAAGGGCCAGGTCCTCTGCTGTGTCCTGCCTCTGTCCAGCAGGAGTGGAGACGTGTGTTGACTAATATATGCTGGGCTAGTGCTTATATAACTCACATTATCAATAGGTATGTGTTTTAATACTTACTGATATAGAAGAGCAATATAACCGTTACATAGCCTACAGTGGCCTATGCTTGTTATAGAACCCTGCTCACTTATGCTAAGTATCCCATAACCCCTTCCATTTTCTAAAGAAAGTTTTGGCTTAAGCAAATAGGGAAGCTGTCAAGCCCAGGACAGATGACAGTTTTACCATAGCACCAGATAAGGAATTGCTCTTACAGGCCTATACTGGAATGTCCCTAAGGAAAAGGACAAGACATGATCGTTCTACCCTCTCTCAGACCCAGGAGGTGCCTTCATGCTCTTTGGTCCCTGGAATGCAAGTCTTCAGAACAAAGAGATAAGGGGTAGGACATGGTATTAGTTAAATCTAGTTTCAGATGACATGCAGAGTACCTTGTACTTGTAAACAGACAGGGTATAAAAAGATGGCTTTAGGGGCGTAACTTCATGAGCACACCTTCCGTGTTAGGTGAATGTAACAACGCTGAATGAGACGGCTTCCTGGAGACTGGTATCGTATAGAACCTTTTCCCTGTACTATCTTATTACTGGCTTTCAGCAATAAACCTCGCTGATCCTGGTTATTTGGTCACTTGAATCTACCTCATAACAAACCGAAGTGTAGTCAAGCAACTGCCTATGCAATTTAACAATCCATGCAGATAAATGGGAACAGAGCAGTGGCGCACTGCCGCACAGGAGAGAGCCCTGTCTATCTAACAGTGGTATTTAAAATGACTATTGCCAAAATAAGGCCCCTAATCCAGCAATTTATAGTGCACAAACCCAATGGGCTGACTCACCTGAGTAAGGTCATATGTATGCACGAGTGTTTGCAGGATCAGGGCCTAAACAATGAATCCCACAAGCCAAATGGGCATCCTAGACTCACACGTGCTCAGTCTGCGCCACCTTGCCAGTGCTTGAGTTTAATGCTCCTGACAGACACGTTCCCTCCCCCTGCAGATTGTAAACAAGGCCCTTTATCTCTCTAAGAGTTTATCCAAATGACATTGGAGGATCATTTTCAATGTCTAAAATGCTCCCATGTCACTGATCATGGCAGAGACTGGTGCAAACGCCTGAGTTCTAGTCACCCTGATTGGGATTTATTCACCTTCTGCATTTTGCTCGTCTCAGGCAAGTGGAACAAGGCTCAGCAGTTTCATTTCCTGGCTTCTGTCTGCATGAGTCAAGGCTCTTGTGGTGCGTTTCCAACACAGCAAGAAAATGTAAAAAACCCAAGGAGAGACAGCAGCAGTCCCTGATCCCACAGTCCGACCCGTACAGAGAGCACTAGCCCACTGGAGTCCCACTGAGAGAACATCTGTGTGGATCCCATTACAGGAGTGGGCTCATGGTCCCATTAAAGCAACACTCCTGGGTTTAGGTTCTCTAAAGTCCTCCAATTACAAAATCGACACCTAAGGATTCGACACACTAACAGCATCCATCCTGGTCAGCGCCAGGGCCCACCACCAGCTCGTCAGACCCAAAGGGGGGACGGGAACAAGAGTCCAGAGCTTTCCCAGCCCCGCTGCAGGCATTGCCACTTCATTACAGATGTAATCCATGTAATCCAGTGGATGCTTTCTCCCCACAGCTGCTGCACCACAGGGAGTAGACAGGATTGTCGGGGGATACGAGTGCAGCCCCCATTCACAGCCCTGGCAGGTCTCCCTTAATGTCGGGTACCATTTCTGTGGCGGATCCCTCATCACGGACCAGTGGGTGGTGTCAGCTGCCCACTGCTGGTACTAGTAAGTGCGGAATTCTGTGTGTGTGTGTGTGTGTGTGTGTGTGTGTGTGTGTGTGTGTGTGACTGCATCTTTATTGCAGCACCAGGTGGGTGGGAGCAGGCTGAGATTAGAGGGGCTGGTGGGACCTGTCCAGATGGGCTCTGAGCCACCGTTCATTTCCCAGCCCCGACTCCATGCAGGTGATCCTGGGAGACCACAACATTCAGGTCTTTGAACACACCGAGCACCTGATGCGCATCGAGACCATTGTGTGGCACCCCAGCTATGACTACCAGACAATGGACCATGACATCATGCTCATCAAGTTGGCTCACCCTGTCCGGACTGACGCCTATGTCCAGCCCGTTTCCCTGCCGACCGCCTGCCCAGCTGCCGGCACTTCCTGTGTGGTGTCGGGATGGGGCAATATCCTCAGTGACGGTGGTGAGTTTCACCCTCTCTCTGTCTCAGGAGCTCCGAGGCTGCTCAGCACCATCATCTGCTAATGACACGGCCCACGATGTACCAGGCATTTGTGGATGTCCCTGCCCAGAGAATTCCTAGTCAAAGCACAGACACAGAGAGGCAGGTTCGGGGGGGGAGGGACAGCAAACAGGGATTTTATACAAGTGGGGTACCCTGACCTGACCTCCCAAACTCCATTGGAGCCCCCTTCCACAACCCTACTGATGAGCTCTGAGCCCATCTCTGCACACCCTCCGCCCTGTATTGACACTGCCCAGACCTGGCCAGCTGGCACAGCCCAGAGGTTAGTGTCCGCTGAGGCCGGCTGAGAACTGGTGCTTGAAACAGCGACAGGTGCATGGAGTTAGCACAAGGCCCTTGTTCACATATCTGAGAAAACAAAGGCCAGACACAAGGCAATGGGTATTGCCAACAGTAACGAAACCATCCTCACATGTGCCCCTTCCCCACCCCACAGGGAGCCCATCCACATTTTATAGAGGGGGGAAACTAAGCCAAAGCCCCTCCAGAGCTGTGGACAGAGCCCAGGAGTCCTGACTCCCCCACCCCACACACACCCTGCTCTAACCCACTAGCCCCTACTCCCCTCCCAGAGCCAGGAGAGTACCCAGGAATCCTGGCTCCCGCCTCGCCCCTACCCCCCCCCCCCCCGCTCTAACCCACTAGCCCCTATTCCTCTTTCAGAGCCAGGATAGTACCCAGGAATCCTGGCTCCCCCCCCCCAACTCTAATCCACTAGCCCTACTCCCCTCCCAGAGCCAGGATAGTACCCAGGAATCCTGGCTCCCCCCCCCCCCCCCACTCTAATCCACTAGCCCCTACTCCCCTCCCAGAGCCAGGATAGTACCCAGGAATCCTGGCTCCCCCCACCCCACTCTAATCCACTAGCCCCTACTCCCCTCCCAGAGCCAGGGAGAAAATCCAGGTGCGCTCATGCCCACTCTGAGCATTCTGCCTCCCTGGCTAGTGCTCAGGCAGATTTCATCCCTCCCGGGTGCAGCATGGGAAGGAGGAGAATGCCTGGTGCTAACAATTCCCCTCTGCCTTTCAGTGTTCAGCCCCTACAACCTGCAGTGCGTCAACATCCCCATTCTCAGCAACGCAGAGTGCGAGGGCTCCTACCCCGGGATGATCACCAGCACCATGCTGTGCGCTGGCTACCTGGAGGGAGGCAAGGATGCATGCCAGGTGAGGGCTAATGGCCACGGCCCTGTCAGGCTGTTAGAGAGACTCTAGCCCTCCTGCCAGCAGACAGGGGGAGGGATCTGGGTGATGCATGCAGTATAAGGGACTGGGGAGGTACAGTGACTAACCGCCCACTAATTTGCTGGCATCTCCTTCCTCTCAACTTACACACAGGGAGACTCTGGTGGTCCACTGGTCTGCAATGGGGAGCTGCAGGGCATTGTGTCCTGGGGGGTCGGCTGTGCCCAGAAGGACCAACCCGGAGTCTACACCAAAGTCTGCTCCCTGCTGCCCTGGATCAAGAGCACCATGGCTGCCAACTAGTTCAGACATAATGTTTCACGTCTGGGATCATGTACACGCTCACCACTCCGCTGGACCCAGACAAGGGGAAGAGGGAGGCCATCTCGGTGAGGATTGGTGATGCATAGCCAGAGCAAGTGCAAGAGACCATAATAAATCCAGCTGCCGCAACAAGTTATTTCTGTGTGTGTTGTGCTCCGGGTCCTAACGATTACAGACTCAGCTAATTAATAATAATTAACATAGCAACTAGTGTTTTAAGGCCAGAAGAGACCTAGTCTGATCCCTGGAACAGCACAAGCCAGAGAATCTCTCCCAGCGACTCCTGCACTGTAGGGAAATGTTCTGCCCTCTTGGTGCCCCTTTTTTATTCAGTGCTTCTCAAACAATCCCCAAACCTGCAGTCAGATCCGAATGTACACAGGGTCACCAGGGCCTGACCACGCAGATCCCACTGCACACTCAGTGCCACGCAGTCACATCAGTAACTCACCCAGCGCCACATGTTTGCGCCTTTTGTATTAAAGGGCACGGGTTTAAAAGGGTGTCGGGGCTGGGTGCTAGGCACCGACCCCCAGACACTGCATACATATACCCTGAGAGTTAAGTTCCTCTCCACCAGCCCCCATCTGAGTATTAAGGCTTTCAAGATAGATTGTAGAAACACAGGAATGGCCCATAGTGGGGTGGGGGTGTTTCTCATTCACTGCTCACAGCCCCTACAAAAGGATGGAAATCATTTTGGCAAATGATCCAACGCTAAAAGCTCTGGGAGCTTGCAGGGGCAGGTGAGTAACTCCATTGACTACAATGGGTTTGACTCACATGAGTAATGTTATGTGCCTGCAGGGTCTTGGGTCTTTTCAGGACACAGATTAATTGGGTTTCTAACTGGTGTTAAATGGGGACATTCCAAGCCTGGGGCCAGGAGGGCAAACACCAGAGAGGGATGATTGCTAAACTCTACGGGACATGCAGTAAACGCATGAAACTCACTGAGGTGCTCAGACCTCCCCCCACCGCCCCCCTGTTCAGCGATGGGGAACCAGGCTAGTGCAGCGGTTCTCAACCTATTTACCATTGTGGGCTGCATCCAGAATTACCTGCATGGCCCTGAGGATGTCACATGGGCCGAGCTGTGTGTTGATTGAGTGGAACAACAATTCACAGCCAAAGGGATGGCCAGCTGAGTAGTAGATTGCAAAAGGACACAGGTGATGGCCTGGGCACCATTTAAAAACCCAGGACAAATACTGCAAATCACTTCAGGATGTTTGTGGTTCGCGCTCACCTAACAGTGGGCAGCCCTAGCCCAAACAGTGCCCCAGACAAGAAGCGTTTTCGGTGCCCCTCCCCCATTTGTTAAACTTTTGAATACTTTATTTTTTTATTGCATTTGTAACTCCTTTCACAACTATGATGCACAATTGCATGCATGATTTATCCCTGTCATTTCCCCCTTTTGTTGCCAACATCAAAAACTGCACCCTGAACCCAACATCCCCCCAAGCCCAGTAACCAAGGTGGTTGCCTGGGTCACCGGCCCCTAAATCCAGTCCTAGAGCTGGCCCTGAAGCAGAGATTTGGTTGTCCTGATCTTGTTGTTTGCAAAGTAATGCACGTTGGAAAACAATCCCAACTATACATACAAAATGGAGTCTAAATGAGCTGTTACCACTCAAGAAAGATCTTGGAGTCATTGTGGACAGTTCTCTGAAAATATCCACTCAGTGTGCAGCAGCATCTGAAAAGGTTAACAGAATGTTAGGAACCATTAGGAAAGGGATAGATCAGGGATCGGCAACTTTTGGCACACGGCCTGTCAGGGAAATCCGCTGGCGGGCCAGGATGGTTTGTTTACCTACAGCGTCCGCAGGTTCGGCCAATCGCAGCTCCCACTGTCCGCGGTTCACCGTTTCAGGCCAATGGGGGCTGTGGGAAGCAACGCGGGCCAAGGGATGTGCTGTCTGCCCTTCCTGCAGCCCCCATTGGCCTGGAATGGCAAACCATGGCCAGTGGGAGCTGCGGTCGGCCGACCCTGTGAATGCTGTAGGTAGACAAGCCATCTCGGCCTGCCAGAGGATTTCCCTGACAGGCCGTGTGCCAAAGGTTGCCGATCTCTGGGATAGATAATAAGATATAAAATGTCCTAATGCCACTATTTAAATCCATGATAGGCCCACACCTTGAATACTGCATGCAGTTCTGGTCACTCCATCTGAAAAAAAGATTAGAATTGGAAGAGATACAGAGAAGGGCAACAAAATTGAGAAAAGGTATGGAACAGGTTCCATATGAGAGATTAAAAAGACAGGGACTTTTCAGCTTGGAAAAAGAGATGACTCATGGGGGAATATGACAGATAAATGGTGTGGAGAAAGCAAATAAGGAGGTGTTGTTTACTCCACACAACACAAGAACCAGAAGTCACTCAATGAAATTAATAGGCAGCAAGTTTAAAACAAGCAAAAGGAAGTACTTCTTCACACAATGCACAGTCAACCAGTGAAACTTGTTACCAGATGATGTTGTGCAGGCCAAAAGTATAACTGGGTTCAAAAAAAGAATTAGATAAGCTCCTGGAGGATAGGTCCATCAATGGCTATTAACAGAGATGGTCAGGGATGCAACTCCATGCTCTGGGTGTCCCTAGCCTTTGATTGCCGGAAGCTGGGATTGAACAACATGGGATGGATCACTTGATTGCCTGTTCTGTTCATTCCTTCTGAAGCACCTGGCACTGGCCACTGTTGGAAGACAAGATACTGGGCCAGGTGGACCATTCATAGAATCATAGAATATCAGGGTTGGAAGGGACCTCAGGAGGTCATCTAGTCCAACCCCCTGCTCAAAGCAGGACCAATTCCCAACTAAATCATCCCAGCCAGGGCTTTGTCAAGCCGGGCCTTAAAAACTTCTAAGGAAGGAGATTCCACCACCTCCCTAGGTAACGCATTCCAGTGCTTCACCACCCTCCTAGTGAAATAGTGTTTCCTAATATCCAACCTAGACCTCCCCCACTGCAACTTGAGACCATTGCTCCTTGTTCTGTTATCTGCTACCACTGAGAACAGTCTAGATCCATCCTCTTTGGAACCCCCCTTCAGGTAGTTGAAAGCAGCTATCAAATCCCCCCTCATTCTTCTCTTCTGGAGACTAAACAATCCCAGTTCCCTCAGCCTCCCTCATAAGTCATGTGCTCCAGCCCCCTAATCATTTTTGTTGCCCTCCGCTGGACTCTTTCCAATTTTTCCACATCCTTCTTGTAGTGTGGGGACCAAAATTGGACACAGTATTCCAGATGAGGCCTCACCAATGTCAAATAAAGGGGAATGATCACGTTCCTCGATCTACTGGCAATGCCCCTACTTATACAGCCCAAAATGCGGTTAGCCTTCTTGGCAACAAGAGCACACTGTTGACTCATATCCAGCTTCTCGTCCACTGTGACCCCTACGTCCTTTTCTGCAGAACTGCTACCTAGCCAGTCGGTCCCTAGTCTGTAGCAGTGCATGGGATTCTTCCGGCCTAAGTGCAGGACTCTGCACTTGTCCTTGTTGAACCTCATCAGGTTTTTTTTGTCCCAATCCTCTAATTTGTCTAGGTCCCTCTGTATCCAATCCCTACCCTCTAGTGTATCTACCATGCCTCTTAGTTTAGTGTCATCTGCAAACTTGCTGAGAGTGCAGTCCACACCATCTTCCAGATCATTAATAAAAGATATTAAACAAAACCGGCCCCAAGACCGACCCTTGGGGCACTCCGCTTGAAACCGGCTGCCAACTAGACATGGAGCCATTGATCACTACCCGTTGAGCCCGACGATCTAGCCAGCTTTCTATCCACCTTACAGTCCATTCATCCAGCCCATACTTCTTTAACTTGCCAGCAAGAATACTATGGGAGACCGTATCAAAAGCTTTGCTAAAGTCAAGGAATAACACATCCACTGCTTTCCTTTCATCCACAGAGCCAGTTCTCATCATAGAAGGCAATTAGGTTAGTCAGGCACAACTTCCCCTTGGTGAATCCATGCTGACTGTTCCTGATCACTTTCCTCTCCTCTAAGTGTTTCATAATTGATTCCTTGAGGACCTGCTCCATGATTTTTCCAGGGACTGAGGTGAGGCTGACTGGCCTGTAGTTCCCCGGATCCTCCTTCTTCCCTTTTTAAAAGATGGGCACTACATTAGCCTTTTTCCAGTCATCCGGGACCTCCCCAGATTGCCATGAGTTTTCAAAAATAATGGCTAATGGCTCTGCAATCTCATCCGCCAACTCCTTGTGGGGAAATAGAACAGGGGGGCCTTCCTTTTAATAGCCAGAGCTTTGAATCTGAAGGCCCTGAAATAAACCCTCTAGCAGAGATCTGTTATGCTGACGGCCTTTATACAGAGTAGTACAGGCCTTAGCATGAGCAAGACTGAACAACACAGTTTTCTGCCAGACTCGGTCAAGGGTAATAACCAGAGGAGTGGGGGAAAAAAGAACCGTGTTGTTCATTCTTGCTCATGCTAAGGCCTGTACTACTCTGTATAAAGGCTGTCAGCATAACAGATCTCTGCTAGAGGGTTTATTTCGGGGCCTTCAGAGTCAAAGCTCTGGCTATTAAAAGGAAGGCCCCCCTGTTCTATTTCCCCACATCCTTTAGCACCCTCGGATGCAGCGCATCCGGCCCCATGGACTTGTGCACATCCAGTTTTTCTAAATAGTCCCGAACCACTTCTTTCTCCACAGAGGGCTGGTCACCTTCTCCCCATATTGTGCTGCCCAGTGCAGCAGTCTGGGAGCTGACCTTGTTCGTGAAGACAGAGGCAAAAAAAGCATTGAGTACATTAGCTTTTTCCACATCCTCGGTCACTAGGTTGCCTCCCTCATTCAGTAAGGGGCCCACACTTTCCTTGACTTTCTTCTTGTTGCTAACATACCTGAAGAAACCCTTCTTGTTACTCTTAACATCTCTAGCTAGCTGCAACTCCAAGTGTTATTTGGCCTTCCTGATTTCACTCCTGCATGCCTGAGCAATATTTTTATATTCCTCCCTGGTCATTTGTCCAATCTTCCACTTCTTGTAAGCTTCTTTTTTGCGTTTAAGATCAGCAAGGATTTCACTGTTTAGCCAAGCTGGTCGCCTGCCATATTTACTATTCTTTCTACACATTGGGATGGTTTGTACCTGCAACCGCAATAAGGATTCTTTAAAACACAGCCAGCACTCCTGGACCCCTTTGCCCTTCATGTTATTCTCCCAGGGGATCCTGCCCATCTGTTCCCTGAGGGAGTCAAAGTCTGCTTTTCTGAAGTCCAGGGTCCGTATTCTGCTGCTCTCCTTTCTTCCTTGCGTCAGGATCCTGAACTCGACCATCTCATGGTCACTGCCTCCCAGGTTCCCATCCACTTTTGCTTCCCCTACTAATTCTTCCCTGTTTGTGAGCAGCAGGTCAAGAAAAGCTCTGCCCCTAGTTGGTTCCTCCAGCACTTGCACCAGGAAATTGTCCCCTACACTTTCCAAAAACTTCCTGGATTGTCTGTGCACCGCTGTATTGCTCTCCCAGCAGATATCAGGATGATTAAAGTCTCCCATGAGAACCAGGGCCTGCGATCTAGCAACTTCTGCTAGTTGCCAGAAGAAAGCCGTGTCCACCTCATCCCCCTGGTCTGGTGGTCTATAGCAGACTCCGACCACGACATCACCCTTGTTGCTCACACTTCTCAACTTTATCCAGAGACTCTCAGGTTTTTCTGCAGTTTCATACCGGAGCTCTGAGCAGTCATACTCCTCTCTTACATACAACGCAACTCCCCCAACTTTTCTGCCTTGCCTGTCCTTCCTGAACAGTTTATATCCATCCATGATAGTACTCCAGTCATGTGAGTTATCCCACCAAGTCTCCGTTATTCCAATTGCATCATAGTTCCCTGACTGTGCCAGGACTTCCAGTTCTCCCTGCTTGTTTCCCAGGCTTCTTGGATTTGTGTATAGGCACTTAAGATAACTCATCGATCGTCCCTCTTTCTCAGTATGAGACAGGAGTCCTCCCCTCTTGCGCTCTCCTGCTTGTGCTTTCTCCCAGGATCCCATTTCCCCACTTACCTCAGGGCTTTGGTCTCTTTTCCCCAGTTTAAAGCCCTCCTCATTAGGTTGGCCAGCCTGCTTGCGAAGATGCTCTTCCCTCTCTTCGTTAGGTGGAGCCCGTCTCTGCCTAGCACTCCTTCTTGGAACACCATCCCATGGTCGAAGAATCCAAAGCCTTCTCTCTGACACCACCTGCGTAGCCATTCGTTGACTTCCACGATTCAACGGTCTCTACCCAGGCCTTTTCCTTGCACAGGGAGGATGGACGAAAACACCACTTGCATCTCAAACTCCTTTATCCTTCTTCCCAGAGCCACGTAGTCTGTAGTGATGCACTCAAGGTCATTCTTGGCAGTATCATTGGTGCCCACATGGAGAAGCAGGAAGGGGTAGCGATCCGAGGGCTTGATGAGTCTCGGCAGTCTCTCTGTCACATCGTGTATCCATTGGTCTGACCCATTATGGTCATGACTATGTAGATATTCTTGTAACCACTATTATATATTTTCAACAAATCTTGTAGAAAATGGGGCATGTGGGATGTCTAGGAAAAGGTTAGGATTATGCTATCTGTATATATGTATCTTTTTGTATTTGAAGTTATGAGTATTTGCTCTATATCTGTATTTCAAATGTTTGCTCCTGGGGTAACTAACAAGGTAGTTAGCCAGCACATCTTTGAGGGACTATTCAAATTGAGTGGCCCATCAAAAGGGCACTTAACTCATAATGGACCATGGGAGATGCCCATCGACACGGAGTGGCTGTGTAGCGAAGCGAAGACTCACCGGTGCAGTGCCTCCTGCTGGTCATCCAGGGAATTAGCTCTTTTCCAGCTCCAGAGCATCCTCTGCAGGCCAGTGTCTCACCTGCTTCAAGCCCCATATCCCTCCCAGACCCCAGTACCCTTTTCCTCAGCGCTCTGCCCCAGCAGTACCCCCACACCCTGGGTCTCCCCTCCCAGGGGAACCCCCAACCCTCTAAACCCACCTTGTCTCAGTGGCTACTGCCAGTCATCATCTAGCCCCCACTCTCTGGGGCAGATGACAGTCTGTAAAGGCCACTCATCATGGGCAAGGGGGTCAGACCAGCTGCCTCTGCCTATCCCCGGGATACACCTCGGCAACCCCTGTATCAGCTTTGGCCTTTAGCAAGGCCCACAGCCCAGGGATTTACCAGGCTGGAGCTCCGCAGTGCCTCCTACCTTTCCCCAGACCTGCTCCATTCCCTGTATCCTGAGCTCCCAGGTAACAGGTCCTTCTCTCTCCGCAGCAAAAGAGAGACTGTCTGACCCAGTTCCTCCCTGAGCCCTTATAACAGGGCCAGGTGTGGCCTGATTGGAGCATGGCCCCAGCTGAGGCTGCTTCCCCAATCAGCCTGGCCTTTTCTCTAGGACCGGGTAGCTGACCCATGGCAGGTTGGCCTGTAAACATGCTGTCTGGAGTATAGGTAATGGCTTCCTGCAATGACTGAGCAAAACTGGGCATGAACATGTGACTTGTCCATGTGACTCAAAACACTATCTGGTCACCTGTGATTCTTCGCTAGCAATGCTGAGGTTTTTGTTTCAAACAATGGGTTTCCCTCCACATGGCAGAGGAGATCAATGGCCCTGGAAACCCCTCCATTTTGCTTCTATCCTGCTCCAGCCTCTGGACTATGAACTTATACTAATGGGAGCATTCTAACCAATGGACTGAAGACCTTCCAATGATTTGGAAGCAGCCAGAGACTTGACTTAAGCCAGCAGTTTATTTCATCACTGCTACAAGCCTGAACCAAGAATTTCACAATTACTGTATGTATTTGATTTCTTTAACCAATTTTTACTCTTACCTTTCTTTCTTTCATTTTATGAATGAACCTTTAGATTTTAGATACTAAAGGATTGGCATCAGTGTGAGTTTGGGGTAAGATCTAAGTTATATATTGACCTGTGTGTGTGACTGGTCCTTTGGGATCAGAGGAACCTTTATTTCAGGGGTAGGCAACTATGGCACACGTGCCGAAGGCGGCACACGAGCTGATTTTCAGTGGCACTCACACTGCCCAGGTCCTGGCCACCGGTCCGGGGGGGCTCTGCATTTTAATTTAATTTTAAATAAAGCTTCTTAAACATTTTAAAAACCTTATTTACTTTACATACAACAATAGTTTAGTTATATATTATAGACTTATAGAAAGAGACCTTCTACAAACATTAAAATGTATTACTGGCATGCGAAACCTTAATTTAGAGTGAATAAATGAAGACTCGGCACACCACTTCTGAAAGGTTGCCGACCCCTGCTTTATTTAATGAGTCTGGTTGTAAAGAACCACTCACCTTTAAATCTAGTGTTTTCAGTGGTAATACAAGGACTGGGATGCCCACGGAAACTGCTTTTATGACTTGTTATTAGCCAGTGTGGTGAAACAGAAGTTTACTTTTGTTGCTGGTTTATCCTATGGGGGGAATAGCCACCTGTCTTGGGGTGTATCTGCCCTATTTCTCAGCAGTCCATCCTGAATTTGGCATCCTCAGCTGTGACCCACTGAGGCACGGTCGCACCCATTATGGCCATTCTTATGTTGTTGTTGTGATGGGTAGCCTCCCACCTTCAAGTCACCTGATATACTGGGGTACAACTGAGCCCGCCTGTTCCACCAGCCTGGGCTCCCTCACCCTGTCCTGCTGAGCCAGGCCCTCAAGCCCCCTCCAGCCGCACAGGTAGGGACACGCCCAGCTGCAGAAAGACACAGACACTGAGATCAGTTCTGCCTGGGAAGACTCAGCTCGGGGATTGCCCAGTACTCAAGTGCACACCCCCTCTGGAGTGTAAACCCAAAATAGTATTGTCCTGCGCTGCACAGAGGCACCCCCACCCCACTATGGGCCATTCCTGTGGTTCCACAATCTGTCTTGAAAGCCTTAATACTCAGATGTTGGCTGGCGGAGAGGAACTTAACTTATGCCCAAATAAATTTGCTAGTCTCGAAAGTGCCACAAGGACTCCTCATTGTTTTTGCTGATACAGACGAACACGGCTACCACTCTGAAACTTAACTTTCAGGGTAAATGTGTGCAGTGTCTGGGGGTGGGGTCGGTGCCTAGCACCCAGCACCCTTTTAAACTAGTGCCCTTTAATACAGAAGGTGCAAACATGTGGCGCTGGGTGAGTTACTGATGTGACTGCGTGGCACTGAGTGTGCAGTGGGATCTGTGTGGTCAGGCCCTGGTGACCCTGTGTGCGGTCGGATCTGACTGCAGGTTCGGGATTGTTTGTAAAGCACTGAATAAAAAAGGGCACAAAGAGGGCAGAACATTTCCCTATAGTGCAGGCGTCGCTGGGAGAGATTCTCTGGCTTGTGCTGTTCCAGGGATCGGACTAGGTCTCTTCTGGCCATAAAACCTAACAATGGCTAGTTGCTATGACGCAGAGCACGACACAGACAAGACTAATGTGGTGACAGCTGGATTTATTGCCATCTCTTGCACCTCTTTCCATCTTACTGTGGCATTGCCCCTCCCAGCACTGAGATGGTCTCACCATGTGTATGGAATGTGAGTTCTGTTTTGTGCCCAGGTCCTGGCCCAGCAGAGTGAGGAGAGTCCATGTTCCCAAGTGGAAAGTGTTGTTCTGTCTGAGCTAGTTAGCGGCCATGGTGCTCTTGATCCAGGACAGCAGAGAGCAGATCTTGGTGTAGATGCTAGGGTGATCCTTTTGGGCCCAGCCAAATCCCCAGGACATGATGCCCTGCAACTCCCCGTTGCAGACCAGAGGTCCACCAGCATCTCCCTGTGTGTGAGTGGAGGGAAAGCAATACCACCAAATTAATGGCCTGTTAAAGTCACTGAATCCCTCCAGTCCCTTATACTGCATGCATCATCCAGGGCCTGCATTGACAGATCCCTCCTGACCTCTGGTGTGTTAGCAGAAGGGCTAGAGTCGCTGTAAGACCCAGACAGGACCATGACTGTTAGCCTTCACCTGGCATGCATCCTTGCCTCCTTCCGGGTACCCAGCGCACATCATGGTGCTGGTGATCATCCCGGGGTAGGAGCGCTCACACACCTGGTCGCTCACAATGGGAACTTCGACACACTGCAGGTTCTTGGCGCTTAGCACTAAAAGGCAGAGAAGAATTGGTCTTACCAGGGATTCTCCTCCTTCCCACACCACGCTGGTATATTCCTTCAGGGGGAGTGACGGTAAGTCATTGAGTTATATCACTATCCTGAATGGTTTCAGAGTAGTAGCCGTGTTAGTCTGTATTCTCAAAAAGAACAGGGGTACTTGTGGCACCTTAGAGACACATTTATTGTAGCATAAGCTTTTGTGGGCTACAGCTCACTTCGTCAGATGCACATAGTGGAAAATACAGAAGGAAGATATATATACACACACACACACACACACACACACACACACACACACACACAGGGAACATGAAACAATGGGTGTTACCATACACATTATAAGGAAAGTGATCAGATAAGGTGAGCTGTTGTCAGCAGGAGGGGGGGGGGAAACTGTTTGTAGTGGTAATGAAAATGGCCCATTTCCAACACTTGACAAGGAGATATAAGGAACTGTGGGGTGGGGGGGAGAGAGATAAGCATGGGGAAGTAGTTTTACTTTGGGAGTGGATGGGCCATTATACAAAGTAAAACTATGCTGGGAATGGGCCACTTTCATTACCACTACAAACAGTTTTGTTTTGTTTTCTCTCCTGCTGACAACAGTTCACCTTAACTGATCACTCTCCTTATAGTGTGTATGGTAACACCCATTGTTTCATGTTCCGTGTGTGTGTGTGTGTGTGTGTGTGTGTATGTATGTATATATATATATATATATATATATATATATATATATATATTCCTTCTGTATTTTCCACTACATGCATCCGATGAAGTGGGTTTAGCCCACGAAAGCTTATGCTACAATAAATTTGTTAGTCTCTAAGGTGCCACAAGTACTCCTGTTCTTTTTACTCTCCTGAATGTTGCACACGGTGGCAGCATGCTCTGAGTGAAGCACTTCAGATTCTGTCCCAGTTCTGGGAGTGGAATGTGCTCCTAAAAGGGCTACAGCAGGGGGGACCTGGGAGTCAGGCTTGTATAAAATCCCTGTTTGCTGTCCCTATCTCTAGCCTCAGTCCAAGCACAGACACAGCTGGGCAGTGGGTCTTTGGGCAGGACAGGGACTGTCCCCTCCTGAACATCTGCACAGTGTGGGCTGTGTCATCCGCATATAATTATTAGACAGCTGAGTGTGATGTGCTGAGTAGCCTGGGACTCCTGAGACAGAGGGAACTCACAGCCATTGCTGAGGATGTTACCCCATCCTGACACCATGCAGAGAGACCCAACCTCTGGGCAGGCGGTCGGCAGGGGAACGGGTCGCACGTAGGCATCCGGCTGGATGCGGTGGGCCAGCTTGATGAGCATGATGTCGTGGTCCAGTGTCTGCTCGTCATAGCTGGGGTGCAACATGATGGTCTCGATGCGCATCAGGTGCTCGGTGTGTTCAAAGACCTGGATGTTGTGGTCTCCCAGGATCACCTGCATGGAGTCGGGGCTGGGAAACGAACGGTGGCTCAGAGCCCCTCTGGACATCCCCCACGAGCTCCCTAACCCCAGCCTGCTCCCACCCTTCTGGGACTGCGATAACAACAGTGACAAGCACACACAGACGGTGAGTTCCTCACTTACTAGTACCAGCAGTGGGCAGCTGACAGCACCCACTGGTCCGCGATGAGGGATCCGCCACAGAAATGGTACCCAGTGTTCAGGGAAACCTGCCAGGGCTGTGAATGGGGGCTGCACTCGTATCCCCCAATTATCTTGTCTACTCCCTGTGGGGCAGCAGCTGTGGGGAGACAACGTTAGTGTGGTTATAGGGGTGAACTGGTAACAAGAGGAGATGCATGCAGCCTCGCTGGGGAAGATCTGGACTCTCATTCCTGTCCCCTTTCATCTGGCCGGGCCCAGGGTCTGATGGGCTGTCACTGAACTCAGTGGCTGCTGCGACCATGCTGAGTTTCCCTGGGGTACATTTTGTAAATGGGAGATTTTACCAAAACCTAAAACCAAGAGTGTTGCTTTAATGGGAACCAGGGTCCCAATCCTGCAGTCGGATCCATACAAACTCCGACGGGCTGGTGCTTCCCATGTGGGTTGGACTGCGAGATCGGACAGTAGCTGTCACCTTAGTTTTTTGTTTGTTTGTTTGTTTTTTAATTTCCTTGCTGTGGTGGAAAACTAAAGACAAGAACTTTGGCTCATGCAAGTGGGAGCTAGAAAATGCAACTGCTGAGTTTTGTTCCACCTGCCCGAGACGAGCAAAATGCAGAAGGTGAATAAATCCCTGTGACGGAGTAGGGAGTATTAACCTGATAATGTTGCATGGGAGTTTTACGTTTACTGTCTGCATTGATACTAGATGATGATGGGAAATAAGGGTGTGATTTCACTGAGGGATGATGCCTGACGGCCAGCACGTAAAGCAGGCCTGCACAACATGCGGTCCGCGTGGGCTCACTGTGTGGCCCGCAGGGGGTGAGTAGGCAAGCAGCAGGTGAGGGAGGGGGGCTGAGGAGTTGAGCGGGCAGGCAGTGACAGGGGGAGTAGGTGAGCCGGGGACTGAGGAGGCGAGTGGGCAGGCAGTGGCGGGGGGGCAGGTGAGCCGGCGGCGGGGGAGGCGAGCGGGCAGGCAGTGGCGGGGGGCAGGTGAGCCGGCAGCGGGGGAGGCGAGCGGGCAGGCAGTGGCGGGGGGCAGGTGAGCCGGCGGCGGGGGAGGCGAGTGGGCAGGCAGTGGTGGGGGGGCAGGTGAGCCGGCGGCGGGGGAGGCGAGTGGGCAGGCAGTGGTGGGGGGGCAGGTGAGCCGGCGGCGGGGGAGGTGAGTGGGCAGGCAGTGGCGGGGGGCAGGTGAGCCGGGGGCCGAGGAGGCGAGCGGGCAGGCAGTGGGGGGGGGGGCAGGTGAGCCGGCGGCGGGGGAGGCGAGCGGGCAGGCAGTGGCGGGGGGCAGGTGAGCCGGCGGCGGGGGAGGCGAGCGGGCAGGCAGTGGCGGGGGGCAGGTGAGCCGGTGGCGGGGGAGGCGAGCGGGGCAGGCAGTGGGGGGGGGCAGGTGAGCCGGGGGCTGAGGAGGCGAGCGGGCAGGCAGTGGCGGGGGGGCAGGTGAGCCGGCGGCGGGGGAGGTGAGTGGGCAGGCAGTGGTGGGGGGGCAGGTGAGCCAGCGGCTGAGGAGGCGAGCGGGCAGGCAGTGGCGGGGGGGCAGGTGAGCCGGTGGCTGAGGAGGCGAGCGGGCAGGTAGTGGCGGGGCGCAGGTGAGCTGGTGGCTGAGGAGGCGAGTGGGCAGGCAGTGGAGGGGGGGCAGGTGAGCCGGCGGCGGGGGAGGCGAGTGGGCAGGCAGTGGAGGGGGGGCAGGTGAGCCGGCGGCGGGGGAGGCGAGCGGGCAGGCAGTGGCGGGGGGGCAGGTGAGCCGGCGGCGGGGGAGGCGAGCGGGCAGGCAGTGGCGGGGGGGCAGGTGAACCGGCGGCGGGGGAGGCGAGCGGGCAGGCAGTGGGGGGGGGGCAGGTGAGCCGGCGGCGGGGGAGGCGAGTGGGCAGGCAGTGACGGGGGGGCAGGTGAGCCGGCGGCGGGGGAGGCGAGTGGGCAGGCAGTGGAGGGGGGGCAGGTGAGCCGGCGGCGGGGGAGGCGAGCGGGCAGGCAGTGGCGGGGGGGCAGGTGAACCGGCGGCGGGGGAGGCGAGCGGGCAGGCAGTGGGGGGGGGCAGGTGAGCCGGCGGCGGGGGAGGCGAGCGGGCAGGCAGTGGGGGGGGGGCAGGTGAGCCGGCGGCGGGGGAGGCGAGTGGGCAGGCAGTGACGGGGGGGCAGGTGAGCCGGCGGCGGGGGAGGCGAGCGGGCAGGCAGTGGCGGGGGGCAGGTGAGCCGGCGGCGGGGGAGGCGAGTGGGCAGGCAGTGACGGGGGGGCAGGTGAGCCGGCGGCGGGGGAGGCGAGTGGGCAGGCAGTGGCGGGGGGGCAGGTGAGCCGGCGGCGGGGGAGGTGAGTGGGCAGGCAGTGGGGGGGGGGGGCGGTGAGCCGGCGGCGGGGGAGGCGAGTGGGCAGGCAGTGGCGGGGGGCAGGTGAGCCGGTGGCGGGGGAGGCGAGTGGGCAGGCAGTGGCGGGGGGCAGGTGAGCCGGCGGCCGGGGAGGGGAGCTGAGGAGGCGAGTGGTGAATCGGTGGCTGACCTGTTCTACTGATCTGGTCTGGCTCCCATCCCCTCTCCAAGGGTTGCAGCTGTCTGGAGGTGCTGCCTTCCATGTCTACCACATTCATTCAACAGAGGAATTGATTACAAAGTGTGGGGAAGATCTTATTCTACTTCTAGCAAAAAGACAGGTTTCTTTTACCTTAATTATACTATCTTAGGGGCCTGCTATAACATATTACCAAGGTTCAATACCGCTGTTTTGGTGGGGCTGCACTAGGGAAGGAGGATTTGTTTCCGCGTGGCGGGCGGCGCTGGTGGGGGGGGTTGGCGGGGCCGGGGGGGTTCCACCCTCAGCTATTTTCTTTGGAGTAATATGGCCCTCGCCGTTTTACGAGTTCTGCAGGCCTGACGTAAAGGATGGTGGCTGTCCTACATAACCTGAGCCCAGGGAGTTGGGGCCAGGTGGACAGAGGCTGAAGGAGGAGCCGGGGGGTGTGGCTGGGTGAAGCTGCTGGAGGGAGTTTCAGTTTGGAGCTGGCTGGGGAAATGGGGGGGAGGCCCAGAACCTGGGTCTGAGCTCCCCGCTCCCCAAGATGGACCTGACTGAGGGATCCTGTTTTCTGTACCTACACGCTCTGTCTTGAACTGTGTTCCTGTTGTCTAATAGACCATCTGCATCTGTTTTACTGGCTGGCTGAGAGTCAGGGTGAATCTCAGGAAGGGAGGGTTCAGGGGCCAGAGCTCTGACTCCCCCCACACTCTGCAACAATTCCATAGGGTGAATAGAACCTGGGCTTTTGCACTAATCTGTGCTGTGATCAGTGACACGGAGGCATCTTATAGATAAATTAATTTAATCTTGAAAATGACTCTCCAACATCATTTGCATAAAATTCTTAGGGAGATGAAGGGCCTGTGTCCTCAGTTGTTTGGAGCATTAACCTCTTGCAAGCCCTGACAAGGTGGTGCAGACTGAGAACATGCTTAAGTTTGGCTTGTGGGATTCATTTCATTGGCCCCTGATCCTGCAAAGACGCGTGTAAAACCTTATTCCGGTGAATCCTCCCATAGGGTTTGCACCTGTGAGTGAAGTTATGGACCCAGTTTGCTGGATAGGGACTTATTTCTGTAACAGTCACCAGTCAGACAGACACGACTCCATCCTATGCTGAAATGGGCCAACACGCTGTTCCCATGTACCGGGATGTCACTACTCCTGCTGGGCAGAGGCAGGACTCAGCACAGCACTTGGCCCTTCCTCCATCACTAATGCATCACATTGATACAGTAATCCTCAGGCAAACCCAGAGGTTTCAGCCGCTCTGTCACTAATTCAGTATCTTGGGCAGAAATTACATTAGCTTCATTCTAACAGGCTTAGCTGGAGCCTGTTTAATTTCACTCTGACTTTGCAGCTATGTCCCGGCCCCGCGTCACTACCGAGCTCCACAAGCTAGCCTGGCTGCATACAACATAATTACCTGCCACCGCAAACAATGCCAGCACGAGCCACATTGTCATACTTCTCTGCAGGCTGTTGGACAGAAAAGAACAAGCCCCAGCCCTCAGGTATTTATAGGGGAGCTGTTATGGAAAGTTTTTATTACTAATCTGCAGCAGATGCAGCTTTCACATGAGCCACTGATGGCAATTAATAACGCCTTAAAATACAACTGACCTCTTTATTTCTGATTCTTAGCCAGATTGATTCTTCTAATACCTCAATATGCACCATAAGAGCAGTACACTGGCAGGTGTTCCAGAGATCTCTCTTAATAGCTGTCTTCAGGGAGTGGAATGGGACCTCAGTAGGGGGGGACTCTCCTTTCATAGTCAGTGCTGATACTAATGCCCCAGTTCAGTGCTAGGGGGTGGTGGGAGCTCAATAGGGGGGCACTCTCTCCTCATGGAGCTGACCCCATTCCCCCACCCAGAACTCAGGGGTGCTGTACTGCAGGGAGCAAGGTGGGTATGAGTCGGGGGCACACTCCCCTTGCAGCTAGAGCTGATCCCAGGATCCTGGCATGGCACATGGGGGCGCTGTGCTACGGGAGGTACCATTTTGGGGATGAGACATGTTGCACTGGTTTTGTGCTTGCTAAAGTCACTGCTCTAGGTCAACGGTTCTCAAACTGTGGGTCAGGACCCCAAAGTGGGTTGTGACCCTATTTTTAATGGGGTCGCCAGGGCTGGCTTAGACTTGCTTGGGCCAAAGCCAAAGCCCGAGCATCACCACCCAGGGCAATAGCCGAGGACCGCAGGCTTCAGCCAGGGGCGGCAAGGCTCAGGTTACAGGCGCCCTGCCTGTATTCTCTAGAGGCTTTCCAATGGATTTCCTAATCATTTCTTCACATAGCTTCCCAGGTATTGAAGTTAGACTGACCTGAGTTGGTCAGAGGCTGGGGGGCTGCATCACTGGCTAAAAAAAGAACAGCAGAGCACCCTTTGCTCTGAGAGGCCTGGCTCACAGCTTAGCTCCAGATCAACCCAGCTAAGGGCACCAGACTTTGCCACACATGCTATTGCACAAGGGCTCCCTCTGCTTACTGTGGTGGCCAGTTACTAACCCTGGTCCCTAAGTGTCTGCCAATAACCCTAGGGTTACCATACGTCCGGATTTTCCCGGACATGTCCGGCTTTTGGGGGCTCAAATCCCCGTCCGGGGGGAAATCCCCAAAAGCCGGGCATGTCCGGGAAAATCGGGAGGGCTCGGTGGTGCTCGGCCGGGGCCGGCGGTGCGGGGCCGGGGCCGGGGGCATGGTGCCGGGCCGGGAACCAGGGGCGCAGTGCCGGGCCAGGGTCACAGTGCCGGGCCGGGCGCGGGGCCGGACGGGGAGCCGGTCAGCCGGGGAGCCCGCGGGGAGCCGAGCCTGCGGGGCGGGGAGCCGGTCAGCCGGGGAGCCGAGCCCGCGGGGAGCCGGTCAGCCGGGGAGCCGAGCCCGTGGGGCGGGGAGCCGGGGAGCCGAGCCCGCGGGGCGGGGAGCCGGTCAGCTGGGGAGCCGAGCCCGCGGGGAGCCGGTCAGCCGGGCCCGCGGGGCCGGGAGCCGATCAGCCGGGCCCGCGGGGCCGGGAGCCGATCAGCCGGGCCCGCGGGGCCGGGAGCCGGGGGGTGCGCCGGGCCATCGGGGGCCAGCAGTGCTGGGCGGGCCGGGGTTGGTCGGCCGGGGCCGGCACCCCAGGGCCCGAGCCGACCCAGGCTGGAGCCGCCGGGGGGGCCAGCCTGGGCCGCGCCTCCTCCCCCCACACTCCCCCTTACCTGCTTCAGGCTTCCCGCGAATCAAATATTCGCGGGAAGCAGGGGAGGGGGCGGAGACTTTGGGGAGGGGGCGGGGTTGGGGAGGGGGCGTGGGCGGGGCTGGGGGCGGGGCCGGGGGCCGTGGAGTGTCCTCCATTTGGAGGCACAAAATATGGTAACCCTAAATAACCCGAGACCCTGGGCCTTGGCTACCATGGCCTGTGGCCCTGCCGAATCCTGGGGCTGACCCTTGAGTGCTAAACTGGGGCCAATCGCTGTTGAGGGGAGGCTCACCAGGCTCTCCCCTGGGCGTGAGGGGCAGAGGTGCTGGATCTGCGGGTGCCTCACTGCGCGTGCCCTCCTGCTGCCCTAGCTCCGTGAGCCCCAGCAGCACTGGGGGTGAGGGCAGCAGGGTCAGCCTGTCGAGGCTGTTGCATGTGAGGTCTGCAGATGCTTGAGGGGTGTTTATTGAGGGGTGTGGAGCTGCATCATGCTCTCTGGGTATTTCCTCAACCCTCTGCTTCCCCCACAATAGCTGCCTGCTCCCAGCCAGGCTGCCTCATTCCCATCTCCCTCTCCCAGCAGGGGGAAGAACCCAGCCCCGCTGGGCTGCTCAGGCCAGTGTCCTGTCCCCTCCCCCAAATGCAGTGAGCACTGAGTCTGACTCTGAGGGCAGTGCATGAGAGCGCAGAGGGAAGTAACCCCTCAGCTGTTTCACCCCAGGATGAGGTCATGTGGCAGCTGGCTGGTTTCTCAGGGTTAATGAGGAGGTGTGGTGGGAGGCTGCACCAAGGTAACTATCTTCTGGGAGCTTCTCCGTGGAATAAACCCAACCTGCCCAGCCTCTCTGATGCCAGCCAATCTCCCTGACCCTCAGCATGCCCCACAGCCCTACTACTGTCTTTGACCCCCCAGGGGATGGAGTGGGACAGAGGACTGGGGGGAAGCTGCAGTGGAAACAGGCTAAGAGGCAGAGAGCCTGGTAGTGACTCAAGCAGGGTGTGGATGAGACGTGAGTGGGGAGCGGGGGAGGATTCTGTCTTGTTGCAGAGGGAGAAGGTGGAATTCCTGTAGGGGGAGGGTCTGTGGGTTAGGGTTAGCATAACTAATGTGTTCAGGTTCAGATGCACCTGTGCAGCCACTCTGGCTCTCCTAGACTTGTTGGGCCATACTCCATGTGGACAAGAGAGAAATGCAGACTGGGAACTGCGATGTCCATATGTTCATAGGACACCTTGCATGGCTGCAGAACCATTTATTTTCAGGTGCTTTGCAGTAGGGCCGAGAAGCCCTAGCCTGGGGACAAGGCCCTGCTATGCCAGCCCCTGCTGTATGGTAACAAGGTAGTCCCTGCCCTGAGAGCTCACGATCTGCATGTGAATACTCATGGAGCACTCAGCCAGGAGCCGTAGCTGGGGGAAGGCCACCTTTCACAGCTGCTGCGGTTCTGTGGCATGGGACTTCACACCTCCACCAGGGAGGTTCCCCTCCTCCACACACCTCCCCTCTTGAATGCACCTGTCCCCAGTTGCCATCTGTGGTGAACGATATTTGTAAAACACTTTTACACCACTTCTCCTGCGAGGAAGAGCTGGTGACTCCTCAAGCAAGCTGGGGATAGAACACAGGAGTCCTGGCAAAACCCAGGCAAAAGCCTTACTGAAGTGGATGAGATTCTTAGTGACTTGAAAACTAGGGACATGCTATATATTGCCAGCCTCCATGAGTCCCAGCCCCCCACCCCACTCATCCCATACAACTTAGGGATCTGGGGCAAAAATCAGTACTTGGTCCTGCTAGTGTGAAGGCAGGGGGCTGGACTCGATGACCTTAGGGGAGAGGGATAGCTCAGTGGCTTGAGCATTGGCCTGCTAAACCCAGGGTTGTGAGTTCAATCCTTGAGGGAGCCATTTAGGGATCTGGGGCAAAAATCTGCCTGGGGATTGGCCCTGCTTTGAGCAGGGGGTTGGACTAGATCCCTCCTGAGGTCCCTGATAGTCTATGATTTAATGCAGCAGGGGCATTTGCTGGAACTACAGGTATCTGCTGCCAATTCGCAGCTCAGACTTCCTGTGTGCCCTTGAGCAAGTCACTGAATCTCTCTGCAGCTCAATTCCCAGCTATAGAATTGGGACCTGGCTTTGGCTGGGTGTGTCACTCACTGTGTCTGTGCAACACCCAGCTCAGCAGGGGCCTCCTGAGGCATCCGCTTGCTACCATAATATTCATCTAATTATAACAATACCAGTGTGGGAGGCAAGTGCTGATTTGGGCTAAAAATGCCAAGAATTCAGCAGGATGTAGGAACTGAATTTTATTGATGAGTTGGGATTTCATAGCCTCATTTGATGCTTCTCTCATAAGCATCTTGTGTCTTCCCTACTGGGTTTCTTGGCGTCACGGCAGCCCCCCGGTTTTACTGAGAAGGTTTCAATCACTTTTATCCAGACAGCAGGCAAAGCGGGACGGGGAGGTCTGAATGCAGCCTCTCTGCCAGGAGAAATACTCTGCGGTTGCACATGTCAGTTGTTGGCAATGACCTCCGCAATCCAGGACACGTAGTTACACACTGTGGTATAGACGCCAGGGTAATTCTTCTGGGCACACCCAATGCCCCAGGACACCACTCCCGTCAACTCTCCATTATAGACCACTGGCCCACCGGAGTCTCCCTGCAGGGAACAAAGAGTTGTGCAGGTCCATTCATGGCACTAGAACAGAGGTGGGCAAACTATGGCCCGTGGGCACATCAGGCCCGCGGGACTGTCCTGGCCGGCCCCGGAGCTCCTGACCGGGAAGGCTACCCCCGGACCCTCCCCCGCTGTCCCCCCTGCCACGCCGCTGTGCAAGCAGCGCTCTGGGCAGTGGGATTGCATGCTCCTGGAGAGCAGTGCGGCAGAGTGTCTGGCTCCCGCCGGGCAGCACAGCTGCCAGACATGCTGCTCTGAGCAGCATGGTAGGGGGGCCAGGGCTGGGGTTGGATAAGGGGCGGAGGTTCAGGGGGGAGGCGGTCAGGGGACGGGGATGGAGAATGGTGAGGGGGGGGTTGGATAAGCGTGGGAGTCCCGGGGGGCCTGTCAGGGGTGAGGGTGTGGATAGAGGTCGGGGGGCAGTCAGGGGACTGGAAGCAGGGGGGTTGGATAAGGGGTGGGGTCCCAGGGGGCGGTTAGGGGACAAAGAGCAGGGGGGGTTAGCTGGGTCAGGGGCAGTCAGGGAGTGGGAAGTGGGAGGGGGTGGATGGGGGCAGGGACCAAGCTGTTTGGGGAGGCACAGCCTTCCCTACACGGCCCTCCATACAGTTTTGCAACCTCAATGTGGCCCTCGGGCCAAAAATTTTGCCCACCCCTGCATTAGAATCTGGCAAGAGAACTATGCGCAAGCGACTAGGAGTCACCGCTTAGGGCTGGACGTGGCTGTCAGTCAGCCAAGGTCCAGGTGATGTTGGTAATAGTGGGAAGACCTGCCCATCGCAGGCCCCCCATCCTTCTCCTTCACACATGCCCTCGCTGGGACATCCCAGCACTAGCCAAGTGCTAGGGTGGGAAGTGCCAGACCACATCACAGGAACCGACAGAGTCAAAGGAGACTGAATCAACTTGCCCGAGGCACAGGGGCCAGTGCACAGCCCAGGGGCCGTGTACATTAGGGGGTTAGTCAGAGTTCTTTGGTGCCTAGGCCCTGGGCTAGAGCAGAATTTTAGGGCTTTTCCTAGAAACTGTAGGTCAGACATTCCTGTTGGTGTGGATTTATTGTCTAGCAAGTGAGCGTGACCTCTCTGCAGAGCTGCAAGCTGGGGTAAGGTGTCCTCCTTGGAACGGACATAACCTCCTATGCATATTCATGCACATACATATCCCTGTGCACAGGGCCAATGAGATGGGCGGGGGGGAAGCCGGTACAAATTACCGAGGCCCAGCTTCCCCGGTTCCTCCCCCCCTCCGCCCATCAGCCCTGTTTAGCCGGTCTGCCCTTGCTGGGGGGCCCGAAAAAATTTTTTCACCGGGGCCTGAACCCGCTCTCAGGCACTAGTAATACTCACATGTATACTAGCACACAGACACCCCTGTGCACACACACTTACACACACCACCTTCTGTAAATAGTAATGTGTACAAAGCCCTTGACATACACACCTCTCTGCACAAACCCGCCCACATGCCTCTGCACACATGAACACCCTATCACTCGCGTGCGCGCACACACACAGACACCTGGCTCCACTGAGAGGAAATATCCCAGAAACGTGCAAGTGCACCCTATAATGATGCCAATGACATCATGATCACCTGATCCTGACATCCCCAGGACACATGTCTAGAGCTCATTGTCCTTGTACTTGCAAAACCCAAGCATGGCGATCGCTTGCCATGTAGTGAGGAAACAGCATTCGCTTTGAACCCCAGGGCAGCTGAATGAAAGGCAACCTCCCCACACACCACAAACCTAACTAGCCACTCCCTCCATACCTGACAAGAGTCCTTGCCCCCTTCTATGTAGCCAGCACAGAACATGTTTGTGGTGATGCGACCAGGGTAGGCGGCACGGCAGGCAGAGTCAGAGAGGATGGGCACATTCAGACACTGTAGGGCATCCGGGTACTGAACTGGGGAGGAGAGAGAATGGGGATAAATGGGGATCGAATGCCACAGACTATTCAAAGGCAGGGAAGCACCCATCAGATTCCCCATCACCCATGCCAGTGTAAATCAGGAGTAACCCCATTGGAGTTGGTGTAAGTCAGGATTATTGCTGATGACCCCTCCCCCTTGCAGATGCTCCCTGAGCTGAAGTTGTCTCCACTGTATCTTACCCCCAGATGTGAGGAGGTTCCCCCAGCCAGAGACCAGGCACTCTGTCCCTGGCACAGGGCAGCTGCTGGAGATGGGGATTGGTTGCACGTAGGCACCGAACCGAGCCGGCTGGGCTAGCTTCACCAGCATGATGTCATTATTCATGGTGCGTTGGCTGTACTGGGGGAACTGGATGGCTTTGGCCACTTGGATATGCTGCTCAGTGCCCTCGTCTGCACTGGTGTCATGCTCCCCGAGATGAGCCACCAGGGTACTGGGCCTGCAGGGAACAGCCATCGAGTCACAGAAATGCAGGGATCTCGAGAAGTCATCACATCCAGCCTCCTGCACTGAGGCAAGACCAAGTAACCCTAAACCAGCCCTGATTCGTGTTTGTTCAGCCCGTTCTTCAACCTTCCATTGATGGGGACTCCACACCCTCCCTTGGAGCCTGTTCCGGTGCCCAACTACCCCGAGAGTTCGAAGGTTTTCATAATATCTAAGATAAATCTGCCTTGCTGCTGATTACACCCATCGCTGCTTGTCCTACCTTCAGTGGACAGGGAGAACTGACCCCTGGCTTCTTTATAACAGTTGTTTTAGCCTCTCCTCAGAAGTCAGGTTTTCTAAACCTTTGATCATTTTTGTTGCTGTCCTCTGGACTCTCTCCAGCTTGTCCACATCTTTGCTAAAGTGCGGCACGCAGCTTTGGACCCACTTCATCAGCTGAGGCCTCCCCGGTTCCAAGTCAAATGGCCCATGACCTCCTTTGTCTGACATGCAACACTCCTGCTAATACACCCTTGAATTATATTAGCCTTTTTGGCAACTGCATCACAGTGTTTCCCATGGTTTAGTTGCTTGGGACCATGGTAAGACTTAAGGCCCCCACATAACACCCACAAGGCCTGGGTCCCACTGAAGACTTTCTTTCTACCCAAAGGGGCCTGTGCCTTGTGCTAGGACAGGGATAAATCCTCCCAAACTGCACCCGTGTACTCACGTTTTGTAGCAATGAGCTGCTGAGACGATCCACCACTCATTGATGAGTGACCCCCCGCACCAGCGGTAGCCTGAGCCGTACGTGAAATAGACCTGCCAGGGCTGGGAGTGGGGCGAGCACTCATATCCACCTATTATCTTATCATCATCCTCCAGCTGTGAGGCTGCTGCAAGGCAAAGGGGATGGATGGGGATTAGCCTGGGGGAGTTAGAACAGGGAGAAAAGAGAGGCCAGTGCGGACAGCAGTTACCTGTGGCGCTCAGCAGAAGAGCGAACAAGACGATCTCCATGGTGCCAGGCTGAGCTGGGCACAAGAATGGGGTGGGTTTATACATGATGAACTGTCCACATGATCCAACAGCTGTCAGTGATTAGGGACTGAATTTAGAAACAAAACCACATCTGTCTCCCCAGGTAAATAACTGTCTGCTCCACCTGCTGCGTTCCCTTGGGGAGGGGTTTGCTGCAGAGGAGGGAACTGGGGCTAAAAATAGTTCAGGGCACGACCTGCTTCCTATGTCATTTGGGTGAAATTCGCCCAGTGCAACTCAACCTTTAACATGGGCTGGAAGTGATAAATAGGCATTGGGCATGTCAAATCCACAGCCCAAGGCTTGGCAGCCCACGTAAGACCTCCGAATAGGGGGCTTCCATGGGAATGAATAGTGAGGAAATGCAGGGCTTTTTTATTAATGTGCTGGACTGGGACTCAGTGCTCCTCGGTAGAACTGGTCAGGAATTTTCCAATTCAACTTTTGTTGTTGTTGGAAAATGCCAATTGATCAAAACAGAAACTGTTTGTGAAACAGTGTCGGGTTTGATGGAACACTCACTGTGACGGGTTCAATCACAGAGAACCCCTTGGGACTGTCACCTGATGCGCTGAAACTACCTCTGCGCCCATCTTCCCTGCCAGCTTGGAACTCCAGAACCCTGCCTTGTTGAGCCAGACACGCTAGCCTGCTGCAACACAGACCCAGGGTCTGAACCACACCCCCAAAGCTGCAGACTTAACTGAAAACAGTTCAGCAAGTACTCCTGTCTCCAGCACCCAGACACCCAGTTCCCAATGGGATCCAAACCCCAAACAAATCCATTTTACTCTGTATAAAGCTTATACACGGTGGGTAAACTCATAAATTGTTCGCCCTCTACAACACTGATAGAGAGAGATGCACAGTTGTTTGCTCCCCCAGATATTAATCACTTACTCTGGGTTAATTAATAAACAAAAGTGATTTTATTAAGTATAAAAAGTAGGATTTAAGTGGTTTCAAGTAATAACAGACAGAACAAAGTAAGTTACCAAGCAAAATAAAACAAAACCTGCATGTCTAAGCCTAATATATTAAGAAGCTGAATACAGTAAATCTCACCCTCAGAGATGTTCCAATAAGTTTCTTTCACAGACTAGACTCCTTCCTATTCTGAGCCCAATCCTTTCCCTGGTACAGTCCTTGATAGTTCCAGCTCAGATGGTAACTAGGGGATTTCTCATGACTGGCAGACCCCTTTGTTCTGTTCCAGCCCCTTTTATGGCTTTGGTACAAGGCAGGAATCTTTTATCTCTCTGGGTCCCCACCCCTCCTTCTAAATGGAAAAGCACCAGGTTTAAGATGGATTCCAGTACCAGGTGACATAGTTACATGTCCCGTGAGACCCCTAGTCGCCATTCTTCCAGGGCTGGCTGGCACTTACTCCTGAAGGTTTGTAAGTAAACAGAGCCATTTACAGTCACACTTTGACCTAAACCAAAAATTATTTCTGATTTTTGATTCACAGAAATGTTTAAAATTTTGACTTTTCATCCCAATCTGAGATGGGAGAGAAAATTTGAATGTTGAAAATTCTCCTGAGCTGGGTGGGAACCAGTTTTCTGCCCAGCCCCACTCCTGGGTTTGATCCTGGTTCTGCCACAGACTCACTGCGTGATCTCAGCTGAGTCACTGAATCTTTCTGAGCTTTGGTCCCCATCTTCTAAGAGGGACAGTTTTACCTGCTTCCCCCTGGGGGTGAGACTGAAGGCTAGTCTACACTAGAAGCACTACATCGGCATAATAAAACCACCTCCACAAGAGGCGGTAGCTATGTCATAACGCTGTCAACACCGGCGCTTAGGTCAGTGTAACTTATGTTGCTCGGGGAGTGGCTTATTCCCATCCCTGAGTGATATAAGTTATACTGATCTAACCTGTAGTGTAGAAAAGCCCTGAGAGATGGTTGGGGCCATAGAAGGGCCTAGCTAGACAGGCCTGAAAGGTACGTCTGCTCTGAGCTGCCTGCTGCACTGGGGTGACTTTCCTTGTGCTGAGCAGGCAACTGCAGATACAACTCTCCCTCTGTTGCTATAACCATGGGGTAGTTCATGTCCTAATATGATTGTAACTCTGCATTTCTAGCAAGCCCACAATCTGGAATGGCCAGTGGTCATTGTTCACTCTCTTCAGACCCCAGGACTGAACCCCAACCCTGGTGCCGCCTGGCTCTGAGAGCACATTGGATGTATAGTCGTTTTCTTTGCTCTGACAAGGGAAAGTAACTAACACCAGTAGGCAGAACAAGCTCTAATCAGTGTTTGATTTTCCAGTGAGTGACCCTGGTGGTGGTGGTATTCTCGGGATTATTGGGCCACCTTCTCTTTCATTTAATTGTTAGCATATTAAACATTGTTAAATGCATCTCCAAAGGGCTGACCTGAACCACCCTCCTCCTACATGGGGAAAATAAACACCACTGGGACATGGGCACAAACCCACTCACGATGCAGAGAATTCACCATCTCTTGTGACTTACAGAGCAAAGTGTGTTTCTTTCTGCGTCGGTATGGAATGAGGCTTGTAAATTGCCATTCAATGCAGAGTGCACTGCGCTCATGCAGCTAGTCCTAGTCAGATGCTTTAATGTACAGGGCACTGTTGTTATTATTTTGTAGTGCAGAAGCACTTACAGATCCCACCTAGGTGGACAGCTCTTTGTGCTGGGTGCTGTACAAGTGCAATCAGTAAGGCACGGTCAAGGGGTGAGTGAGAGAGGGATCATGCCAGGGAGTGAATGTTTTAATGTTAGCTAAACAAACCCTTTCAACCCTATTGAAATGAAACATTTTACCCTTTACTTTCAACAGGGTCCTTTTCATATTTCGAAACTGGAATATTTCAGAATACTTTGTTCCATGAAAAATGTAGATTTAGACTTTTTGTCCCAATTTGAGACAGAAATTCCTGTGCATACCCCAGGAGGTATCCCCATTTGAGTCACAGATACAGAGCACTGCATCACATCACAGTGCCATGTTTGTTCCAGTTACATACCTCCAGAAGCTGCAGGGGGCCCACAGACCCAGTGGCCAGTGCCAGCAGGCACCCAACAGGCCTGAAAGGTACGTCTGCTCTGAGCTGCCTGCTGCACTGGGGTGACTTTCCTTGTGCTGAGCAGGCAACTGCAGATACAACTCTCCCTCTGTTGCTATAACCATGGGGTAGTAACAGTAATTTAAACAACAGTAAGTGTTCAGAGCACAGGCGTCCATCATGTGCCATGTGAATCCCTGAATAACTTCAGGCCCATGCCAGAGGAGGCTGCATCCGCTAAGGACTTCATCAGCCTGCCATTTAAGCAACATGTAGAGGAATGAGGCAGTTCATGCCTACACCCCCCTCTCCCCACACTATTCATGCATGCGGCACAGATATGGACTCACCCACATGCACGCCCTGCAGATATATCAGCCATATGTGCATTGTGTGTACATGTGTGCATGCACGCACACACATGATGCGCCCTCATCTAAACACACTGGCACAGAGGCACACTAGGGAAAAGTGCAGAGCTGTTTGCATGCGAACCTTGCCCCATCGTCCAGCACAGGAGAGAGGCTGAGAACACAACCCTTCTCCCCAAGGGATAGAGGGCTTGGACGGAGCGTGAGGCCTGGCAGTACTGTGCATTGCACCTCTCCTGCACTGCATCTTGCTCTCCGACGCATCAGTGCCGCTCTGGCTGTCCTGCTTGTGCAGGAAACTGAAACCTGCATAAATGATGGGCTGGGGCTGGGGCTGGGGTGGAGAGGTGCCCAAAATAAAGGCTGGGTTGGGGCTGGGTCACATCTGCTGGATTCCTGCTCACTGGGTGCAAAGTCCCCAGAAGCGCCTGCCTCCCTTTCCCCACCCCTGAAGTCTCTGACCTGTAATTATCCTGGTGTGTTACAACCTAAATCTTCCTACCAGACCCATGTGTTACACCCTAAATCTTCCCCTCTGGTCTCTACATGTTGCCGTTTAAATCTCCCCCACCCAGTCACCTGTGTTATACCCTAAAGTTTCCCTCTAGATATACTTGTGATTCACAGAGAGGAACATGAGTGATTAGAGAAGATGTAGGGTGCATTACCCTACGTTATATTTCTAGTCTCCTATGTTTCACCGCAGTTACCCCGACTAGTTGTTCCATCTGCATCTCACCGTAAATCTTCTGAGTTACCTCCACTGTGCTAATCCTAATGCTTTGCCTGTAACAAACCATTCTCCCCCTTATCCCCAGAATTCAGCCTACATTTCCTCTTTAGTGACCTCAGTAATTTTCCTATTTATCACTTTGTGAGTCACCCAGAATCACCATCCCATTCACAAGGGGGACTTGCATACAAAAAAAAAAAAGTGTTGGGGGAAGGGTCTGGGTATTTATGTGCATGTATCGCTCTGTGTGGATATTGAGATTGGGTGTGTATGTGTAAGACTGCATGGGGTGTGTATGCAGGTGGGGGTGAGTGTTTGGCTATTTGTGGATGAGTTTTTATGGGCATGTATGTGGGGATGTATGGCTCTTGGTGTGCAAGGCTTTGTGTGTGTGTATGTTTGTGTGTTTAGCTCAATGTGCCTTTGCAGTTTTACTGTGGATAAATCTCTGCATTAAGCATCTTCATATAACTTTCATATGACTTTGTCATACAACTTTGTATCAGATCCTTATATAGAAAACTTTGTATTGAGCCTTGGTATAATGTTATAGCCCCTCTGGATAGTTAAAGTAGAAGAAAAATGTCTTTTTGCTAGGAGTAGAACAAGATCTTCCCCCCCTTTTAATCAATTGCCCTGTTGAATGAATGAGGTGTGGATGAGCAAGGCATGGAAGGCAGCACCTCCAGACAGCTGCAACTGTTGGAGAGGGGCTAGGAGCCAGACCCAAGGACAATAAAACAATCAAGTGGGCTCACTAAAGAAGATCAGACATATTGACGGCCTCGGGGGGAGGGGAGGGGAGGGGCGTTAGAAGCAAGCACCTTCTTTTGGAAACACCCTCTTTGAACAGCATTGGGACAACCCCCAGAGAGAAGCAGCACAAAGGACCAATGGACACAGACACAGATTTTGAATCTGGTACAGATTGGCATGAGCGGGAAGCTGCTATAAATTTGAGGTGGCTTACAGAGGACCCCGGGTCTCGTCTTGTCAACATGGGAGCATCGATCTGGATCGGCAGAAGCCCGGCTCCACCCCCTCCCCCATCTAACTCACCTGGCCAGTGAAGTTAAGGGGAGCAACTAGTTGGTAACAACAACAAGACGGAGTGTGCTTGTGTGTGTGTGTAAGTGCATGAGTGTAAGATGGGACCCCTATAACGAGTGCGTGCTGAGGACCTGCGGGGTAGGCCGTCGCTACGCGCAGCTCCTGCGACGTCTAATGGTCTCGGACACTATCCGATGGTCCCGAGACATTTATACAGAGCACATCACCGGCCACCGCCAATACCGAGAGTGAGCCAGCGTGACTCCGCGCACCCACAATGAGGAAGAGACCTGAAGACTTCCTCTGTTGGACCCTATCCCCTGAACCCTGAACCCACCGAACCGAACTGACCTCCACCATATGAGGGTCATCCTATCCTCATTACCCGGCCCACTTATTTATACCTATGATTGCCTGTAACTCCTATATGAGTGATGTACCCTCACTGCTTGCTGACTGTACCTTGATTCATTCACTTTGTACCCCTCCATTGGGGATATTGCAGACTGTATGTGTTATGTGCTATCCAACGTCAAAATACTAACATCCCCCTATACTCTGTATGTTACCCCCGATGACTAATAACTGAAGTTTCAACACTCTGTATCATCCATTTTTAAACATTTTCTAATAAAATTTTATATCTCATATGCATATGATACAGTGTTGATTGATACATGTATTACCAATAAATGTGGTGCTTTGCCTTATTCCCCCTGAAAAGATCTTGTGTAGTACTTTAAGTACAAAATTAGCACTGATCACTCAACCCCTTAATGTACAGATGGGCCCATCCCAAACCCCTCAGTGGCAGCTAGTTTCAAACAGGGAGGAAACTTAGGCACTAGAACAAGTTTGCAGTATGACCTTTTCCACTCCCAGCTCTTGGAGGGAGTGGGGTCCAGGCAGTCGGAACAGGAGGGGGCTGGGAGGTAGGATGCCTGATGCTTGGGTGAAGTGGGTTCTAATGGTTAGAGTGAAGGGGGCTGGGACCCAGGACGCCTGGGTTCTATTCTCAACTTAGTGGAGAATGAGCGGGGAGGCAGGAGTTGTGGGTTCTGTTCCTCTGTCTGCAGCTTACTCCTTCTCACGTGCCATCGCTGTGCCTCAGTTGCCTCCCAATATCTGAAGACAGGGATAATGGGACAGGAGGTGCAGTTATAATTAAGACTCTGAGTGAGCCCCATACACGCCAAGTTCTGTGTCACTCACAGATCCACACACACAGCAGTGAATGGAGCCAGGCAAGGGAATTTGCTTTATTGACTCTAAGCAGAAAAGTGTCAGCACGTGAACAAATATGAACATAGAGGAACCCGCTCGCTATCCTGGCTTGTCCCTGTAGGAATGGCAGTGGGGAGGGGATGGGGATGGGGTGGACGGCAGCCTATGTTACTGCTCCCCATGCCACCAATGGTAAACCTGGTCCTTCAGGATTTCTGTGTAGGTCCCTGCAGCCGATGTGGTTTTTTCGTAGATTTCCCTGGGAAGGAAAATGGAGGGGATGAGGAGACGCCACGTGAGAGGGCTGGACCCTAGTCCCGGCGGGATGGTCTGCACTATCAGCATCATTATTAAATACAGTCCATGATTAGAGTAAAACCAGCACCAAATCCAGCCATGGAGCCCTGAAAATCACTGACACATGGGCCCTGCTTCCTAGGGTCCTGTCATGCCATTCGGGCAGCATAGAGGGGCCTCAGATAGGTGGGGACAGCTGTCTGTTAACGTGCCCTGCTCAGAGGACCTTCCCAAATGGGATAGAATGCCACGTTGGAGCCATAGCATCCATCTCTGCGTCCCAGGGCCCAGAGAGAGCCATGAAAAGAACATAACATAAGAGCAGCAATACTGGCTCAGAGCAAAGGTCCATCTTCCTGTCTGCCGATAGTGGCCAATGGTAGGTGCCCCAGAGGGAATGAACAGAACAGGGAATCATCCAGTGATCCATCCCCCGTCGCCCATTTCCAGCTTCTGGCAAACAGCAGCTAGGGACACCATCCCTGCCCAGCCTGGCTAATAGCCACTGATGGACCTGTCCTCCAGGAACTTATCTAGTTCTTTTTTGAACCTTGTTATAGTCTTGGCCTTCACAACCTCCTCTGGCAAGGAGTTCCACGGGTTGACTGTGTGTTGTGTGAAAAAATACTTCCTTTTGTTTGTTTTAAAACTGCTGCCTATTAATTTCATTTGTTGACTCCTAGTTCTTGTGTTATGAGAAGGAGTAAATAACACTTCCTTATTTACTTCCTCCACACCGGTCATGATTTTATAGACCTCTATCATATTCTCCGCTTAGTCATCTCTTTTCTAAGCTGAAAAGTCCCAGTCTTATTAATCTCTCCTCTTATGGCAGCCGTTCCATACCCTTAATCATTTTTGTTGTCCTTTTCTGAACCTTTTCCAATTCCAAAATATCTTTTTTGAGATGGGGCAACCACATCTGCACACAGTATTCAAGGTGTGGGCACACCATGGATTTATAGAGAGGCAATATATTTTCTGTCTTATTATCTATCTCTTTCTTAATGATTACCAACATTTTGACGGCTGCTGCACATTGAGTGGATGTTTTCAGAGAACTACCCACAATGACTCCAAGATCTCTTTCTTGAGTGGTAACAACTAAGTTAGACACCATTATTTTATATGTATAGTTGGGATTATATTTTCCAATGTGCATTATTTTGCACTTGTCAACATTGAATTTCATCTGCCATTTTGTTGCCCAATCACCCAATTTTGTGAGATCCCTTTGTAGCTCTTCACAGTCTGCTTGGGACTTAACTAGCTTGGGTAGTTTTGTATCATCTGCATATATTAAAGCAGCCACACCAGGGCCTAGGGTTACCATACGTCCGGATTTTCCCGGACATGTCCGGCTTTTGGGGGCTCAAATCCCCGTCCGGGGGGAAATCCCCAAAAGCCGGGCATGTCCGGGAAAATCGGGAGGGAGGGAGGGAGGGCTCGGCCGGGGCCTCTTTGGCCGGGGCCGGTGCGGGGCCGGGCCGGGGGCATGGTGCCGGGCCGGGAGCCGGGCCGGGCGTGCGGTGCCGGGCCGGGGTCCAGGGGCGCAGTGCCGGGCCGGGGTCGCCGGGCCGGGCTGGGCGCGGGGCCGGGCGGGGAGCCGGGGGCGCGGTGCCGGGCCGGGGTCCGGGGGCGCGGTGCTGGGCCGGGGTCCGGGCGCCGGGCCGGGGGCGCGGTGCCGGGCCGCTGGGGGGTGCGCTGGGCCGCGGGGCCGGGAGCTGGGGGGCCGGGCCGGGAGCCGGTCCAGGGTCGCGGGGCCGGGGGGTGCGCTGGGCCGCGGGGCCGGGCTGCCGGGGGGTGTGCTGGGCTGCGGGGCCGGGGGGCCGGGCCCGCCGGGCCGGGCCGCCGGAGGGTGCGCCGGGCCGCCGGGGGCCGGCAGTGCTGGGCGGGCCGGGGGTGGTCGGCCGGGGGCCGGGGCCGGGGCCGGCACCCCAGGGCCCGAGCCGACCCAGGCTGGAGCCGCCGGGGGGCCAGCCTGGGCCGCGCCTCCTCTCCCCACACCCCCCCTTACCTGCTTCAGGCTTCCCGCGAATTAAATGTTCGTGGGAAGCAGGGGAGGGGGCGGAGACTTTGGGGAGGGGGCGGAGTTGGGGCGTGGGGCGTGGGCGGGGCTGGGGGCGGGGCCTGGGCCCCGTGGAGTGTCCTCCATTTGGAGGCACAAAATATGGTAACCCTACCAGGGCCTGAGCTGGACCCTGCAGAGTTTCAAACTTCAAGAACCACAAAGGCAGCTTTAACCTACCTGCCAGAGGGCCTGCCCCAGTCGCAGGAAGGAAGGCAATAGGGAATCAGCCCCAGGAATGGGGAAGGGCTGTTAGGTCACAACTAGTGCATGCTCTTTGCATCTGTGCACGTCCAGGATTGTAACCCACATGGGACTCTCCAGGGCTTTATGTCACCAACAGAGCAAACCCTCTGTCTGCGCGGAGCCAGAGACCACCACCTCCCAAACCACTCCCTTTGGGGGTATATCTCTTCCGGGTAACGCTGCCTGGAAAGACCAACCATGCTGGTGGCTTCCTCCAGATTTAATCTCTGCTTGTGTAATACTGACAGACCCCGGTCATCGGCGGGCGGGATCAAACCTGGGACCTCTGGAACTTAGTGCATGAGACTCTACCTACCACATGAACTAAAAGCCAACTGGCTCTTAGCTAAGGCTGTAGAGCAGACTCATTTTATCCCTCTCTAAGTGGTCTTGGTGCCGCTACATGGGACAGAACCCTACGCCCAGGAGGGTTGCACTCTGCCTACCCCTTACCAAGATTTGACACTGTCCATCCAGCCCTGGACCGCTGAATTCAGCCGCTCCCAATAACTCTTGGCAACCTCCTGGATCTGGGAGAATGAGTCCTGAGCCTCTCTCTTCTGCAGCCGATAACTGGCAGCCTCTGCAGAGACAGAAAATGGGGCTCAGGTCTCTCTAGGGGAGGAGGGGCCATGTCCAGGGAGGTAGCTGCTTTTACACTGGTATTGGAAAGCCAGGAGACAAACATTGGCCAAACTGGACAGTCTCTACGTAACAGAATAAATGGACACAAATCAGACAACAGGAATGGTAACATACAAAAGCCAGTAGGAGAACACTTCAATCTCCCTGGACATTCAATAACAGATTTAAAAGTAGCCATCCTACAACAAAAATACTTCAAAAACAGACTTCAAAGAAAAACTGCAGAGCTACAATTCATTTGCAAACTTAACACATTAATTTGGGCTTGAATAGGGACTGGGAGTGGCTGGCTCACTACAAAAGCAATTTTCCCTCTCTTGGTATTGACATCTCCTCATCAATTATTGGGAGTGGACCACATCCACCCTGACTGAATTGGCCTTGTCAACACTGGTTCGCCACTTGTAAGGTAACTCCCTCCTCTTCATGTGTCAGTATATTTAAGCCTGCATCTGTAATTTTCACTCCATGCCTCTAAAGAAGTGTTTTTTTACCCATGAAAGCTTATGCCCAAATAAATCTGTTAGTCTTTAAGGTGCCACCGTACTCCTCGTTGTTTTTGTGGATTCAGACTAACATGGCTACCCTCTGATACATGAGACAAACTGGAAAAGCTGAATCCTCGTGATCCCTTGATGTGCAAAGCATCTGTCACAAATATCCCGGTACCATTCTTGCACCACAGACATCCATTCCACGCAAGATGCTGTTCATGCACCAACACACAACAGCAAATACTGTCTGGAAGGGAGTTTGTGTTTAATGCAGAAAGGAAATCAGCCTATTTCCAGCCGGACAGATGAAAGCCTCCACTTTTGGTGTGTGAGTGACATGCTAAACACAAGCTAGGAGAGGCAGCCATTGCTCAGATGCACCATAAAATCTAACATGGTGTTTATCAACGGGTGGGTTGCAAGCCCCAGAAGGGTCTTGAAAGGCAAATGAGGGGGGTTGTGGGGCATTGAAAATTGAATTACAATTCTAAATTGTGTTGTAGTGCGGTACAATTGTATTACAATTCTAAATTGTGTTGTAGTGCGGTACAATTGTATCACAATTCTAAAGCAAATAAAGTAGGATTTCCAGAATAACTTCATGCTAGCCAAAACTATCGACATGTGTAACATCAAATGTAGGCAGGGCCGGCTCCGGGCACCAGCCTGGCAAGCAGGTGCTTGGGCGGCCTCTCCGGAGAGGGGCGGCACGTCCAGGTATTCAGCGGCAATTCGGCGGATGGTCCCTCACTCCCGCTGGGAGCAAAGGACCTCCCGCCGAATTGCCGCCGCAGATCGCAATCGCGGCTTTTTTTTTTTTTGGCTGCTTGGGGCGGCCAAAACCCTGGAGCCGACCCTGAATGTAGCCATTGTATTTTTAACTCCCACTTTTGTACCCGTAGGGGATCACTTTTATTTTGAAGAAGGGGTCACTGCTGAGAAAAGGCTGAGAGAGGCTGCCCTAACAGACTCCCAGGATGAGAGCCGGCCAGTGCTTTAGGGCAACTCATTCTGGAGCTAACAGAGAACTGGCATTTGTTCTCATGAAAAAAAATGATTCAAACAAACATGTTTTCATTTTTCTTTACCTTCATTCTCCTGTTTTTCATTTTTAACTGCAACTTTGTTGTTATTGGTTTTTGGTTTTCAGTTGCCAGAGACCAAAAAATGTTCCATTTTGGGCAAAAATCCAAGAAATGTCATTGAAATTGGACATTTCTTTGGAAATTTCTGTTCTGGTGAAAAAAACATTTTGGGAAATGTTTTGAAGAAAACCCTGAAGAGGGAGTCTAGGGCTGACCAGCCCCTAACTCCAGGGAAAGCTGGGGGAGCACCAGGAGCTCAGCAGCTCTGAAAATCAGGCCCTAAAATCAGCAGCCACTTTGGCAAATATTGGGCTGCATCCTCAGGTTTCCCCTGGTCCTGGATACAACCCCTAGACTGGAACTGGGGAGGAGGAAGAATAATGTGCTCTGGAGTTGGGGAACGTGAGGAGACATCATCTCTCTAGACATCCTCAGGAGGAATTTAACCCGCATCTCTGGGTTCAGGGAATCTACCACCCGCCAGCATCTCTTACCAGTGCAGAGAAACAGCAGCAGGACGAAGGCCACTGCAATTTTCAGATCCATCCGCCCCATACTTGCTGGAAAACGAAACCCTCAGGTTAATGCCGCTTTCTCCCTGTGCACTGGATGTGTGCGCGGAAAGTCAGAGTGGACAGTGCTGAGCCTAGCCCCTTCCTCCCCCCCTCGCTTATTGCACTGGGGATGAGCTCACACCAGTGGACATCAAGAATGGGAAATGAGGTGGCTCCCATCCAGCCCACATCCCAGGCCCACAGAGCTGGCTCGGGGTTGTTCCGTACAGCATAGTTCCTGGAACACTGTTGGGATTCCCCACCCGAGTCACATCCATCCAGCCCAGCCTCCTGCCTCTATCAGCAGCACGCGCCTGGTGGCCATCCCCACCTGACTCTGTGAGAGAGGGGGTTGCTCATGCCCCATAGCAGGGCGGTGCCAAACCTCTCGTTTTTTAAATCCTTATCACAGCTCTGGATATTCGAGTTCTCCATAGGAATGTCCTATCCTTGTCAGAATCCTGCTGAGCTCTTGTCCTCCGTGCCCTTGTGTGTCAGGGAGTTTCACAGGCTGATTGTGCACCCAGTAGTTCCCTGTCTCATACAGTATAAGGCCAAAAGAGACCATTAGATCATCCAATCTGACCTCCTGTATATCATGCTCCATTCAGTTTAATCCGGACACTCGTCTATTGAGTCCAGAGACTTCAGTTAAACCAAAGCATTTCAGTCCTCAGGAGACTAAACTGTTGTGTGCTCAAGGCAGTGACCAGGAGAGACCAAGGTGCCAGCATCTTCCCAGGAGCTGATTCGCTGTGCTGCCCTGCGCCCAGTCCTGCCATTTGCACTGGCAAAGTGGGTGGGAACCCTGCTGACTTGGGATGGGAGCTTTGCACACACACTTTGCACACCTGCAAAGCACAACACAGAGCCTGGGGTGCAGATTCAGACATTCATTGATGTGAAATCCTGCATAACCCCGGCCAGAGCCCCTCCCAGTGACTCCTGCATCCTCCTGGCCCTGGGTAAGCCAGAGCAGATGGTTTAGCTGAGATGCCTGTGCTCTGTTTACAGACACCAAGGGAGAGGGAGCCCACATCTGTCCCCAGTCCCTCTCGCTGTACGGTTACTGGCCTGAATGTATCTAGATTCTTCTTCCACTGGGCTGGCAGCGGAATCCAGGCCCTGGGGTGACTAGGGATCATACCTGTCGTAGAGAGCGTGGCTCCTTCCTGAGACTCGAGCAAGGCACGGAAACCTACAAACCAAATGAAACATGTACAGCTGGTAAAGGAGAAACAGAACCCTGGGCTCACAGGGAAGCCACGCAAACCCCTCGGGGCTGCGTGTTCCTAGGAAAATCCCCTGTCGGGCCCCAGGCTCCCAGCCTTGAGAGGCGGCTGTTTCCCTCGTGGCTTTTCCAGGTCAGGATGCAGAGATGCAGGGGGAGATCTCACTCCAGAGAGGGCAGCCCGCGTGAGGTTGCTCCAGCCCCCAGGCACTCTGGGAGCCAGGCTGAGAGGCAGGCAGGCTGTGTGACCCACAGGAGAGGTACTCACGGGTGGCTGGAGGCTGCTGCTCACTCTGGCTCCAAGGTCCTGGCCAGCTCATTTATAGAGTGTTTGTGAAAACTCTTAACCCCCCTTTCCCAAAAGCGGCTCCATCAATGACACAACCTCACCGTCCCAGGTCAAACTCCAAGCAAACACAGCCAGGCCTGGCCCTTTGACCTGAGAGCAACTGATTGACCAACGCCACACAACCCTCCCCCCCGCCCGCCGCCCCACCCTGTGTCCCTTGGGGTGGGACTGAGTCAGAATTATACTGGCTCAGTGAGTGGGGAAATTCTGCCCCTCAGAAACACCCCAGCACTCAGCAGGCAGCCTGTGGGACCTGCCCCACCTCACTCCCCCCCAGATCCATCACCCTACTTCCCCACCCCCTCAGCCTGCCTTTCCCCTGCACCTTGCCTCCCCCCAAGACCCCACTCTAGGCCCCTTCAATGGAACATCAGAGACCCCCAGGCCTCTCAGTGGAGCAAAAGAGCCCCCAGGCCCCTTCACCCCAACTCCTTCTCCCTGGCCCTCTCAATGAAACATCAGAGACACCCCCCAGGCCCTTCAGTGGAAGAACAATGTTTCCTACACTCTCCTAGTGGGGGCTCTGAGCCCAGGACTCACTGTTGTCCAGAGCCTCCCAAAGCCAGCCTGACTCAAACAGCACAGATTCCAGCCCCCAGGGACTGCAGCCCAAGGATGATCCAGCCAGGCCTTCCATGGTGAAATTCACCCTGGTGCAAGGGGGCAGCCTAGGCCACAATTAACTCCCATACGGTCTAGGAAATCCTTATGTCCCACGTCCAGCCCCATGTGCTGGGCCTCTGCCCTGGGTGGGGTGGCCCCATTCTCGCCTGCTGAGTGATGCTGAGGCTGTTTGGTTCCCACAGCACTTCCCCCAAGCCTCATCCCGTTAGGGGATTTATGGACGTGCAGATGCTGCTTGTGTGCACAGATGGGCTGAATAGCCAGACTGCTCTTGGTGACTTAGGGCACATCTTCACTGGCAATGTTAAAGTGCTGACGCATGCTTTAACATGGCTTTTGTAGTCACGGCACAAAACCACCCCCACGAGGGGAGTAGCTCCCAGCACTGGGGCACTTCTGCACTGGCACTTCACAGCTCTGAAACTTGCAGTGCTCAGGGGGGTGTTTTTTCACACCCCTGAGCGAGAAAGTTGCAGCGCTGTAAAGTACCAGTGTAGACAAGCCCTTAGTAATGCATCCCTCCTCACGGCATGGGCTGGCAGTCAGGACTCCTGGGTTCTATCCCCAGCTTTGGGAGGGGAGTGGGGTCTAGTGGGTTAGAGTGGGGGAGGGGGGTGTCCTGGCTCACTGTGTGACCTTGAGAGAGACAGGGCGGGTGAGGTAAGTGATCTGTGCAAGCTCAAAAGCTTGTCTCTTTCACCAACAGAACATGGTCTAATAAAAGCCACCACCTCACCCACCAGGTGTCTCTAATATTCTGGACCAACATGGCTATAGCAACGCTGCATGACCCTAAGAGAGTCATTCCAGCTTCCTGTTTCTCAGGGTCCCTGTGAAATTAAACTCCAGCCAGAAAGGCTGCAAAGATGCTGGGCATGCTCATTGTTTTTAAAGGACACCTTTGCCAGTTAAGGCTCTGGGCTTTTCCTTGAGTCAGGTAGGCATACCCATAGGAGCGCTAGCCTACTAGTATTAGCTACAACGGTCATCAAGATGCAGTGAGGGGCTTCAGCGTGAGCTGTAGGGTGCAGGCTTCAGCCGGGGGCCCTGGGTACAGAGTCACGTTTCTAGCTCACACTGCTGCTTCTTCGGTGCTAGCTTAGCTGGGCTAGCTGATAAAAGCTAGTGCAGGTAGCGCTACCGGAGCGGCAATGACACCTCTGAGTGTAGTGTAGACATTCCCCGAAACTAGCAGCCAAAGCCTGGGCGACACAGACAGACAGGAGAGCCCAGGCGGGGCTGTGGAAGCCCATCGTGCCAGAGGCGAAGCTGCAGAGAAGAGGGTGTCCTGGAACCTACAAGCTCTTCCCCAGCTTCTAAACCTGGAATAATCATAATCGTGCAACACAAACACTCTGGGGGCCAGATCAGTGTCAATATATGGGGGGGGGATGGATCAGGGACGGCACCAATGCCACTGGACAGGTGAGGGCATGGAAAGGTACAGCTTAATGGGAATGATCCATCCACACACACCTCCACCTCCCATCTACCTATCTATCTATCTCACTGGCTAGCTACCTCCCTCCCTCTCTGGCTGCCTCGCACCATATTATCAATATCTGCCCAGGGGGCTTTGTTTCCCCCTCCCCATTGAGAATTACAGGGAATCCCCCATTCATCTGTCCTTGTTGAGAACAGTGGGTGCTCCTGGGAACTGCTGCGCACCTTTGTAATCTGCCCCTTTTACTGGTTCCCAGCTGGTGCCAGCCATGTGCAGAGTCAGGGTTTGTGTTAAGAAAGAGGGTGACAAGCAGCTAGTCTCCCTTCTGTGGCCCAGTCATGTTACTGTATCACCTTATGCCTCCAGTGCCTTCCTCTTATGCCTCTCCTCCAAACAGCCCCAGGGCCATCGTCTCAGTGGACACTACTCCACTGAAGCCAGGAGCCCAGCAAACAGGAAGGGTGATAATGATACCGAGCTCCATTGTAAAGCACGGTGAGATTTACTGGTGAAAAGTGCCACAGAATAGAGAGGTATTATTGGTCTCTCTCTCTCCCCCTGCACAGCTGTTCCTCCCGCCATCCCGTCCTCGAGCTTCCCCTATGCATGGGGCTCTCACCCATCAACCATCCCTGTGCTGCATACAAGAGTGGCCTCTCACACAAACACCAGCAGGATTCACGCTCCCACCACCCCCTCCCCACAGCTCCCTCCTGTAGCCAAAGGGGCAATTCAACACAGCATGCTCAGTACAGCCCAACTCGTGTTGTTTGCATTGCCCGTGTGCGGAGGAGTGGCAGTCATGGGCCAGGACACCCTACACACCCAGACCAGGATGACAGGCCCAGTCCCAAAGAGCTGACAATCCATCAGCTGCTCTGAGCCTTTCTCTGCACACACAAGTTCTACCACTTTAACTCTGCCTGTATATTGAAAGTGGTACAACCCCCCTGCCATGGAGGCAGATCTAGAGCCTGTACAGCTGTTCCCTTATGGAAGGGGAATAAGCCAAACCAGGACAAGGCACCCTTATATTGATATAACTGCACCCACATTAGGGGTTGTACTGGTGTAACTATCTCATTAAAAACCCCAAATTAAAGCTACCGGTGCAGAACCTGTGTGTGGAACAGGCACTCCAAGCAGAGACACCGAGGTCAGCTGCTCTCTGACAGGCTGTCAACCTCTGCGGGGTCCAAAGGGATATTTATTTAAGTGTCCCAAAGCATGAGGTTGCTGGGAGCTAAACTCCTGCTCCCAAGGTCACTTTGCTCAGAGCTTTTGCAATATTTGCTCCTGGTAATTTATCAACCAGCTTTTCTGGAGCAATTTAAAACACAATCGCATGGGTCACACAGTGATTTACAGCAGCTGAGGAGCTGAGCCTCCGAAAGGAGCCCTGTGATCATCTCTCCAGACCTGCTTACCCCAGGCTACCCCTAGGGACTTGTGGTTAGGGGTGCTAACACTGTATTGCCAAAATAAGGGACTGTTTTCTTACCCACTCCCCACACTCCTCCTGATATTGTTATCATCATTATTAATAATAATAATACTAAGCACGGCTCACCTCCATTCGCCAGGGGTGTTTCTTGCTGCTTTTTGCAGCACCCAGCTAATCCCGATCTTGTTGGACAGAAATGAATAAATAAGGGCTGTCCCTTATTGTGTTGGCAGCCCGCCTTGGGGGGTGAACTGAAGGCTGCTGCAAAGTGCAAACCCAAACTCACTTCCCTGCAGTCAATGCCTGTAGCAGGGCAATGAAGACGAGATGTTAGGGCTGGATCTAAGGGCTTGTCTACACTTTCAGTGCTGCAATGGTGCACCTGCACTGCTGTAGCGCTTAGCAGCTTCTATGCCACCTATGCCAGTGGGCGAGCCTCTCCTGGCGATGCAGGTACACCGCCTCCCAGGGCGGGAGAGCCCCTCCTGATGACATAGTCTACACCGGGGGTAGGCCAGTCTAACTATGTGATGTGGCTCATAAGTTTGTAGTGCAGATCGCGGCTAAGAACGAGCCCTTCCCCACCCCCGTCTTGATTTAAAGTGACACCCCTAGATGGGTTGTTCCAGTGGCTAGTCCCTCACACTGTTACAATCCCTGCTTTGTTTCCAGTTTGAAATGTTCTCACCTTGACTCTCGGCCATTAGCTCTTGTTCTGCCTTTGTTGGTGAGTTTAGAGCGCCCCCTAGTGTCCGGTCTCTGCCTTTTGTGTCTGTATTTATGGTGTTAAAGATTTTATTGTGAGATTCAAAGCGAAACAATGTTAAGCGAATCCAATTTCCCCATAAGAATTAATGTAAATGGGGGGTGGGGGTTAGGTTCCAGGGAAAATTTTTCAGGAAAACAGGTATGTTAGCCCTAGAATGCTAAAGGCTCTTTTTCCGACAAACTGGGAAGGGGTTACTTCAGGTCAATTAGGGACACCTGAGTCCAAGTAAGGGCTGCCTGAAACCTGTTCAAACCTCTCTCCTGGGGGAGGGAGACAAACTGCTGCAAGGCTAGAGGCAGCAGAAAGATCGGCTTCTCCAGTGTGAGACTGCACCCCTCCCCATAGGGAAAACACCCAAACCTCAGTGCCTGTTTAGGGGGAGGACTGACACCCCAGGGCCAGCAACAGGACAACACCTGCCCCAGTGAGGGGGCCAGGGAAAGGAATCCCCTTTTGTTTCGGTGCATTATAGACTTTTCCCCTTATTTGGCAGAGGAGCACTCCTCAGACCTGCCCCGAGGCCTACCGGGAAGGCTCTGAGAAACAAACCCTGAAGCAGAAAGACAGGCACGCTCCAGAGTGGGGCTAATTTAACCCAGGCCCTGTCCCTGCCAGAGGAGGGAGTGCTAAGTCCAGCAAGGCCTTGCTGCAATATATACACACAGTATACGTTTTAAACAAACAATTGAATACTGTCCACAGCAATGATGAGTGTGAAGCTTGGTTGAGGTGGTGGAGTCAGAGGGTGGGATATTTCCCAGGGAATACCTTACTGCTAAATGATGAACTAGCACTCGACTGAGCCCTCAAGGGTTAACATGTTGTTAATGTAGCCTCACACTCTACAAGGCAGCACAAATGGAGGGAGGAGACACAGCATGGCAGAGAGACAGCGACACACACACTGTGTGTGGGGGAGGGAGGGACACACAGTACACTGGCCCCACTCTAAGTACATTGCCTTTTTAAGTAGATCAGCAAGTTGAGACAGCAGCTGCTGCCAGCAAGCTCCCTCCATCCTGAGCCCTGTCATGTCCCCCCACAGCTCTGTGGAGATGAGGTACAGGAGTGGGGGGCGGGGGAGGGGGACACCCTGACATTAGCACCCCTCTTCCCCCTCCCCCCCGCCAGCACAGCAAGCAGCTCCAACTGGGAGCAGCTCCAAGGCAGAGGGCAGGAGCAGCACAGGGCAGTCGGGGGAGGGACAGCTGAACTGCCTGGCAATTGATAGCCTGCTGGGCGGCTGCGACACAGGGAACTTAGGGGAGCGGGGAGCTGATAGGGGGGCTGCCGGCCCACGCTGGTTTCAAGCCCCCACCAGCCAGCTGCAACGAGCTGCTCTTCCTGCAACCAGTGGACAAAGCAGGTGGCTGCCAAATAACGTTATAAGGGAGCATTGCGCAACTTTAAACGAGCATGTTCTCTAATTGATCGGCAACGTAACAATGTTAACCAGGACGATGTTAAGTGAAAAGTTACTGTACATCCCAACCTCACTCCCAATACACTCGCCCCTCGCCACTTCCACCTAAATGTCAGTCTTTAAAAAAATAACCCTCTGGCTCAATTAATTAATACTGAGCCCAAAGGGACCATTAGATCATCTAGTCTGACTTCCTGCATAACACAGGCCAGAGAGCTGCCCCCAGTTACCCCTGCGCTGAGCCCAATAACTCGCATTGGACTAAAGCATCTTCCAGCAAGGCACCATCAAGGGATGGAGAATCCACCACTTCCCTTGGGAGTTTGTGCCAAAGGGTAACTACCTTCACTGTTCAAATTTGCACCTTGTTTCTAATTTAAATGTGTCTGCCTTTAACTTCCAGGTGCTGGGTCTTGTTCTGCCTTTCTCTGCTGGATAAAAGAGCCCTGCTATTTTCTCCCCGCTGCCTCTGTGAATGTGATTTTATACCTCGATCAAGTCACCCCTTGCTAGTCTTTTTAATCAGTTAAACAGACTGGTCCCCTTCAGTCGCTCCCTGTGAGGCTTTTATTCTAGGAAGAGTTTTGTGTATTCGTATAATTTTTGTAGCTATTTTTTGCACCCTCTACAGTTTTTCTGCTACCAGAGCTGGAGAACGGTGGCCACACATCTATATGGATCTATGCTATATAGACCAGAACTATATACGCAGCACATGAGATACAAGGTTGTAACAGTGACAGCGATGTGCAGGAAAGGTCCCAAACCCCCCGCTGTGCCCTGCAGTTAGAATCCTGGTCTCAGGCCCAGAGAGGTGACAAACTGGAGGGAATTCAGAGCAGTGGCACAGAAATCACTGGGCTTGAGCTGGTAGGAGAGACTGAAAAGGCAAAACCTGCTCAGATTGGATAAGGGACAGGTAAGGGGCAGGGGAGCTGACATGAGAGGCCACGTGAACTGCATGAACACCAGGTACCAGAGAATGATTTCAGGTGATCCATGGGACAAGCGGGAGGGGCACTGAGAATAACAGGACGGAAAAAGCAAAGTGAGACTGAGAGAGAATTTTGAGGCCTCTCCCTAATGAGCATGGTCTGTGCAGGAACGACCAAGCAACCCCTGATACAAACCCAGCACTAAGGCAATCAGCATTTATTCATGGCTACAACAAAAGCAATAGAAAACAGGAACTTGGGTGCCAACCCTGGGTTCCCCTCCCAGCATGATCTCTTCAAGGGGAGCAGTACCCCAGGAATTGCCTGTGAGCTCTGCAGAAAAAAAAACCCTCTCAGTCAGATCAGTCCCTGGAAAACTGCTCATTGAACTTCTCCTTCATCTTCTGGAATTGCTCAGAGAACCAGTTCCTGTAAGACAAGGGGAGGCAGAGGCAACATCAGCCAGTGTGTTAGGATCCTGCACTTCCTCACCCCCCACCTCCACAGATGCTACTACGGGGATGACTGGGGGCTTTGTAAAGGGGCTGGCTGAGAAGCCCTGAGCTTTGCCCTCGTGAACAGTGCAAAGCTGCACTGATTTGAGACACTACCATCTAGGGGCGGCTAACAGAGCCAGCATCCCTCTGGGGACAGAGCCTGGTAGATGCAGGGAAATCTCAGCCGCCACCTGGTCATTATAGTTCATAACAGCGATTTTGACACATGGCTAAGGAATGGGTTTTTCCTTTCTAGTGTAGCCGCCTCTCCTGGGAGCTGTGAGGATAATGAGGCCAACTCAGTCCCAACTGTGAACTAAATCATACTAGTTTATCTGCTGTGCCTTCCAGGCAGCAGGATTTCACAGCACTTCCCATGGGATTGCTTCACATGATACATTATTCATATTTCAGTAGTGACCTAGTTATGGGGCCCCATAGTGCCACCAAGCGCTGCACAGACCCTGACCAAGATCAAGCTCCCATCCTGCCAGCACCGCACCGGACTGACTGAGATCAGGTGCTCCGTTGTGCCAGGTGCTGCACATACAGAGTGAGCGCCAGTCCCTGCCTCAGCTCCGAGAGGGGGGGTATGTCCCAAGCGTGACCAATGCAGTGACATCTGCCTGAGTCTGCAGAGAGCCTGTGGGGGATCTCACTGAGGAGTTAACTCTGATGCTCAGCAACGCTCATTTAAATGTCAACATCATTTACAATGTCATCTGTCCTGTGACACCAGAGCAGGGGGGTCATGGCACTGCACAATTGACTGGAGCTGAGTGTTTGGGAAGAGCATTTCTAGCAGCACCTTCCTCAGTCTCCCAGCCAAGCCTGGAACAGTTCCCGCCTCTGCTTAGCTGCAGGTGACAGTCTCAGTGTCACTGGTTTCTGCAGGAGCCCTGCCCCCCTGCCCCGAGGCCCCTGTGACTCACCGGGTCTTTTCGCTGAACTCGCTGTGATGCAGTTCTTGGAAGGCGGCTTTGGTTTTATCTGCAATGCTGTCAGCAAAGGCCTGCAGCTTGTTCTGGAAGTTCTCCAACTTTTTGGTCAGGGTTGGCTCTGTGGGTTGAGCCTGAGCAGAGTCTGAAAGGGAGACGGAGAACGATGAATGCTACTGCCCAAACTCAACCCACCACACCCGTGCAATGTGCCATGTATGCATGTGCGTGCAATGTGCCAGGGGCGTACGTGCATGTACATGCTCGGCTCTTTGTCTGTGTCAGTCAGTGCCCAGAAAGATGGTCCCTGATCTCGTCACTCTGTGCCTTGGAGTTGTTTCTCCACAGTCTCTGAAACATGCTTGTCGCAGGAATTCTCAGCCCTTTTCACAGTTAGCTTTTCTGCTTCTGGTACCTGGTTCTGGAGCCCCGTGAGACTTTGTGTTACTTGAGATTAATGACCCTTGACCGTCTTTAAATGCCAGACCACCCATTGCACTCTCTCAACCCTGCCCACCCAGACTCCACACAGACGCTGGGGTGGTTGGAGCTCGGTTGCTGAGTAGCAACCTGGGGAGGTTTTCGCTTTTTCCAGACATCTCAGGGCTACTGTTTGGCTCTGGCAGCTCAGAGATGTAATTTGCCACAGATGTGGAGCTACTCCTATTTGTGGTTTTACACACACACACACACATACGGCACAGTGTACATGCACACACACAGTACACTGTACATCCACGCACACCCTGGCACATTGCACGCATGTGCGCACACACCCGGCACACTGCAGGCGCAAAATGCATCCCCCCCTCCCCCCCCCCCCCCCTCCCCGGTTTCAATGAGCCCAGCTATTGCTGACAAGATCCCAGGCATCCCTGAGCCCCAGAGTTATTTATAATCTCTACTGAGGTGTTGCTAGGGCAGTTGTTGGTCCCATGGTGGCAGGCGCTGCATGAACATGCAGCAGAGATCAGTCCTGCCCACCATGGGCGAGGCAGAGACAGGATAGACGGGTCTGACATGCTCCCTGCTCCCCTCTCACCCTGGCCCACACCCTTCCCCCGGCCCCTCCCTCCCCTCTCCCAGGCACAATCTCCTCCCCCAGTCCCTGAGACCCCCATTCCCCCAGCTCTGTTTCCCTGAGGAATTGGGGCTCTTACCTGCCAGGACTGTCAGAGCCACGAGGATCAGTGCGATGGACACTGCAGGCCGCATGGTCACTGGGCTTGGCGTGTCCCTGTGGGGGGGAGGAGGATGTGACCTCGAGACTGGTCCCAAATGCACCAACCTACCCTGGGGAAGGGACCCAGCCAGTGCCTCTGGCTGGGGGTTACACAGCCCTCGCCGAAACACCCACCCAGCTCCACGTGGACCCCACTGACTCCCCCCCAATACTCCACTTCCTCCCCTGATCCTGCAGTGCCCCCCCCGCATGGATACCCCTCCAGCCCCACATGGACCCCACTGCCTCCCCTCTACACAAACCCCACTTCCTCCCCTGATCCTACAGTGCCCCCCCCCCGCATGGACACCCCCCCAGCCCCACACGGACCCCACAGCCTCCCCCCACAGGCCCCACTTCCTCCCCACATCCTGCAGTGCCCCCCCACATGTCCAAACCCCCCCTCACATGGACCCCACAGCCTCCCCCCACAGGCCCCACTTCCTCCCCACATCCTGCAGTGCCCCCCCACATGTCCAAACCCCCCCTCACATGGACCCCACAGCCTCCCCCCACAGGCCCCACTTCCTCCCCACATCCTGCAGTGCCCCCCCACATGGCCAAACCCCCCCTCACATGGACCCCACAGCCTCCCCTCTACACAGACCCCACTTCCTCCCCTGATCCTACAATGCTCCCCCCCCGCATGGACACCCCCCCAGCCCCACATGGACCCCACTTCCTCCCCTCTACACAGACCCCACTTCCTCCCCTTATCCTACAGTGCCCCCCCCACATGGACACCCCCCCAGCCCCACATGGACCCCACTGCCTCCCCTCTACACAGACCCCACTTCCTCCCCTGATCCTACAGTGCCCCCCCTGCATGGACACCCCCCCCAGCCCCACATGGACCCCACAGCCTCCCCCCACAGGCCCCACTTCCTCCCCACATCCTGCAGTGCCCCCCCCACATGGCCAACCCCCCCCCACATGGACCCCCTGCCTCCCCTCTACACAGACCCCACTTCCTCCCCTGATCCTACAGTGCCCCCCCTGGCATGGACACCCCCCCAGCCCCACATGGACCCCACTGCCTCCCCTCTACACAGACCCCACTTCCTCCCCTGATCCTGCAGTGCCCCCCCTGCATGGACACCCCCCCAGCCCCACATGGACCCCACTGCCTCCCCTCTACACAGACCCCACTTCTTCCCCTGATCCTGCAGTGCCCCCCCCCCCTGCATGGATACCCCTCCAGCCCCACATGGACCACACAGCCTCTCCCCACAGGCCCCACTTCCTCCCCAGATCCTGCAGTGCCCCCCCCACATGGCCAGCCCCCCCAGCCCCACATGGACCCCACTGCCTCCCCTCTACACAGACCCCACTTCCTCCCCAGAGGGCAGTGGGTTCTCTCACTCAGGGAGTTTCAGCCCCAAGCCTGCAATCTGCTCAAATGTATCCCCCAGGCCCCTCTTCCCCTCCTCACCCCACCAAGCCCCCTGCCCTCCCCACCAGGTCCCCCAGATTCCCTCCCAGTCTCCACCCCACCGAGCCCCTGCCTCTCCCCACCATGTCCCCCATCCTGGCCAACGAGCCCCCATTCCCCTCTTTGCACACTGCTCCAGTCCCACTGCCTCCACACGCCACCCCAGCCCCACTGAGCCCCGAACACCAGCCCAGCCCCACTCACTGCAGCTGGAATTAAGCAATCTCCGCAGCTGGGATGCAGCTTCCCGACCTCCAGCTCCCTATAAACCATCCTGCCTCCGTCATCCGCCCCCTCTGCTTGATGGGGGGGAAACCTGACCCCTCCCTCCCTGCTCTTCCAAGGCCTCTTAATTATTAGTCTGTGCCATGGGGAAATGAAATCCCAGCTAGGGAACAGCCTGGGGTGGGGGAAGAGCTGTTATTACAAATCAAGGTTCTCATGGCCATGCCTAAGGACCCCCGAGACCAGGGGGGTGCCGGGCGCTGCACAAACAGCATGGGGGACAGTCCCTGCCAGACAGCCACAGGGCGTGGGAAGGGGGTCGAACACCCCAGCCCCATGACCAATGCACTGGCCGCAAACGGCGTGTTTATGGTGTCTAGTCTTGGCTGGGTTTAGTAGGAGGAGATCAGCTAAATGAGAAGAAAAGGGAAGGGGATGGGGAGAAAAGGCAGGGGAGGTGAAGGGCAGGGAGCAGGGGCAGAGTGAAGCCGGGAAGGCGGGGGGTGGGGGGAGGTCGAGCAAACAGACACTCAGCATGGAGCAGGGAAGGGCCAGTGTACCCCTCCAGCGCCTAGTTTGGGGCGCAGACCCAGCTACCTGCCCCCCAGGTGCAGCAGGGTGAGGGTCACACCCAGTGTGTCAGCTGGGACTCCCTGTTCATATCCTCCAGAAGCGCCCATTTAGCTGGGGGGGGGGGCTTACACTGATGCCAGGTAGTGTGCCAGCGCCCCCTTGGGAACACCAGCCCCGCCAGGCCAATCGCATGCACCAGACCCCGAAGAAACAGGAGCTCAGCTGAAAAGCCATGAATCTGCTGGGCTCTGCTCCGTTCCTGTCTCTGCATTCCCTTGCGCTCCCCCCGGCGGTGCCTCTGCTCTGCTATTTGGACTATGAGCTCCATGGGGCAGGGACCAGCTCTTTGCGCTGTCTGTGCAGCACCTAACGCAACGGGGTACTAGGGTCCCTGCGCTCTGGGGTAATAACAATAATGATAAGATTGTGCCTTTGCCCCACGGGCAGCACCAGCCTCATCCTGGGGGGGAGGTGGGGGCTGAGATGGGCCAGACAAAACTAGGGGAGCTGTGCCCCTCCTTGCCATGAGGCCCCCATCCCTCTCCGTGGCCCTGGCCCCAGCCAGCTCAGAGGCCAGGGTGCTGCTCGCAACCAGTAAGAGCTGCCCAGGCAGAGGGACCCGGCTTCGGGGCCGGCAGAGCCCTGGGGAGCAGCGACCGCAGGGGGAGGGGCCCAGGCACCTGGGCCGGAGCGGGTCAGTCCAGGCTTCTGTGGGGAGCCCGGACCCTCCTGCCCTGGATAGCGCACCCTGGTGGGTGGGGACACGGGCCGGGGGCTGCTCTCGGGCACCTCAGCCCACCACTCAGGCTAACTTCTCTGCTGCTGCTGGAACTGGGCGCCCAGTCAGCAGCCCCTGCTCTCGCTGCTCTGCCTTCAGAGCTGGGCGGCTGGAAAGCGGCAGCTGCTATGGGGTGGGTATGGGGGGCTAAGGCAAATTTTGGGTGGCTATAGCCCCCACAAGTCCCCCCTCCCCCAGCGCTGCCTCCTGCTTTGCCCTCTGATGTCTGAGCCTGTAGTGGTAGTATGTTCCAGTTTTTCTCCAAAGCCAGGGGGCCAGAAATGTACTGGATTTGTTTAAATTAAAGCCAAGCGTCTCCCATACATCACAGGACTCCAGGAGCTGGAGATGTAAGAAAACACACCAAATGCTGCAAGCTCAGGAGTCATTTCAGTTCAGCTTAATCCATATTTTTATCACCTTAAACAAACCTACTGAAAACCATAGCTTCAGTGAAACTGACGCCAATTCTGCCGAGAGAGATGGACACAGACAGATGGACACAGGGGGGAGGTTAAAGAAAGTCAGTCAGGCCAGGATAAGAGAAAAAGTGCAGTGGAGGGGAGGGAAAGGGGTTCCAGGGGGCAGGGGCTGGGATGGTCCCCTACAGTCTATTCCAGGGCGGCGGGGCTCATCCCCTACAATCCATGCATGCCCTGGGGTGGGGGCTGTTATTATCACCGACAGTCAACGCCCACCTACAGGGACATCCCTTCTAGTCTTACCCACCCCTCAGGGGAGGAGGGCAGGCAGTGACTGACCCAGCCGGCCCCACCTGCAGATGCTGTCTCTGATCCAAGGCCTGTGGACTTGGAGAATTCCTGGAGCCTTTGAGGAAAGGCCTAGACCCATGTGGCCAGCATTGCACTAAGAGCGTCCAGTGCCTGCTGGGAGCCAGCCGTGTGAACTGAGCCAGGCTCCTGCTGGTTTGGCCTGCGTCTGCCCTGGGCAACCTGGTTAGGAGTGGAGGTGGTTTGGTTGGAGGGGCTGCTGGAAAACTCCATTGTCAGGAGCCTAGTACTCTTCCACAGGCTGGCCTAGCACAGCCAGAGTGATGGGACTCCTGACACTCCCCCCAGGCAAGTGATTCCCTGCGCTCACAGCCCCCCCAGATCTGGGGCTCCCAGCCCTTCCCCCAGGAGGGGATCCCCCAGCTCACAGCCCCCCCGGATCTGGGGCTCCCAGCCCTTCCCCCAGGAGGGGATCCCCCCCATCTCACAGACACTCCCCCAGATCTGGGGCTCCCAGCCCTTCCCCCAGGAGGGGATCCCCCCAGCTCACAGCCCCCCCGGATCTGGGGCTCCTAGCTCTTCCCCCAGGAGGGGATCCCCCCAGCTCACAGACACTCCCCCAGATCTGGGGCTCCCAGCCCTTCCCTCAGGAGGGCATTTCCCCCCTCCCCCAGCTCACAGACCCCCCCGCCCCCCAGATCTGGGGCTCCCAGCCCTTCCCCCAGGAGGGGATCCCCCCAGCTCACAGCCCCCCCGGATCTGGGGCTCCCAGCCCTTCCCCCAGGAGGGGGTCCCCCCAGCTCACAGACACTCCCCCAGATCTGAGGCTCCTAGCTCTTCCCCCAGGAGGGCATTTCCCTCCTCCCCCAGCTCACAGACACCCCCCCAGATCTGGGGCTCCCAGCCCTTCCCCCAGGAGGGGATCCCCCAGCTCACAGACACTCCCCCCAGATCTGGGGCTCCCGGCTCTTCCCCCAGGAGGGGATCCCCCAGCTCACAGACACCCCACCCCAGATCAGGGGCTCCTAGCTCTTCCCCCAGGAGGACATTTCCCCCCTCCCCCAGCTCACAGACACCCCCCGCAGATCTGGGGCTCCCAGCCCTTCTCCCAGGAGGGGATCCCCCAGCTCACAGACACACACACCCCCAGATCTGGGGCTCCCAGCTCTTCCCCCAGGAGGGCATTTCCCTCCTCCCCCAGCTCACAGACACCCCCCACAGATCTGGGGCTCCCAGCCCTTCCCCCAGGAGGGAATCCCCAGCTCACAGACACCCCCCCCCCCAGATCTGAGGCTCCCAGCTCTTCCCCCAGGAGGGCATTTCCCCCCTCCCCCAGCTCACAGAGCCCTGGCCCTCCTCCCTGGCAGGGGACCCCCCCTATGGTTGCCAACCTGTAGGCTCCAGGAATTAAAGCTTAATCTTTAATTAAAGTATCAGGGGGTAGCCGTGTTAGTCTGTATCTACAAAAAGCTTATTCCCAAATAAATCTGTTAGTCTTTAAGGTGCCACCAGACTCCTTGTTGTTTTTGTTTCTTTAATTAAAGATTGTGACATGAGGAAATCTGGAGAGATTCGTCCAACCAAAACTGGCAAACCTAGGACCAACCCCCCCCCCCCCCCAACCCCCGAATCTCTCCCCACCAGTGTTAGGACTTTGTTTCCCAACAGCCTTTCCCTAAGGAATCTCGTTTGTCTCCTCTGCAGCCGCCTCCCCCTCCCCCTTCCTCCCCCCTCAAGCATTTGCACTGTTCAGCCCCTCCGAACCAGGGCAAATTCCTGTGACCAGGGAAAGGACGTGCACCCATGCTGAGCCCAAGTCCTTCCCCCACTAGCCAGTTCCCCACCCCAGGAGATGCCAGCTCCATCGCTGTCTCTGCCTAACTCCACGGGGGTGGGCGCAGCCCCAGATGGGCTCCCCAGGCTGACGGCAACACTAAGGGGTCCCTGTGGGACCTGGCTGGGAAGAGCCCAGCGAGAGCTGGAGGTTATTTGCATTCACTGCTCTGAAGCTCGGTTCATCCCCCTGCCGTCCCACACACTCTTCTCCAGGCTGCTTGAGCTCTGCCCGCTAGTAACCCCTCCTGGCAGGGTCTGTATCGCCAGCCCCTTATTTTCGTATAAGCAGCCCGCATCGAGAAATGCTTTGTTTTTGCTGAGAAACCCAATTCCGTCCTCCCCTCCCTGGCGTTTTCTTTTTTCAGCTTGAGGTTTCGGATTGTGAAAGCTCAGGCCATGGCTGAGTCATTCACAAGCCAAACCCCAGTGCTGGTTGCAAAACAAAGTCAGATGGCACCAGCACTTTCCAAAGGCTTGGCCTAGAAATGCCCCAGATGGGTCCCAGCGCCTGGTGTTCCTAAGAAAACCCACAGCCCTGGGCTGCAGCAGAGGATGGGTGCTCATGTAACCCACACACCTCTTGGGTGTGGTGTTGTGTCCTACCTAGTGGCACTGAGACCACTTCGAGAGAGAGAATGAGTCTGCTCTGCAGCTTAGCTAACAACCAGGTGGCTTTTAGCTCATGCTGTAGAGGCCCGTGCACTGAGGTCCCAGGTTCGATCCTGCCCGCCGACAACCAGGGTCTGTCGGCATTACACTCACAGAGCCTGAGCGTAAGCCCAGACAGGACCATTCTATCCAGTCTAAAACAGGCCACATTCTTTCACCCAGTTCCCCCGGCACTGAGCCCAGGATGGTGCATCACTTCCAGACAGTGGCAGCAGGTGTCCCAGGCCCTGCATGTCAGATTATTCGTGGCCAGAAAGCTGTGACATGGAACCTGGATATAGTTTAAGTTGAACCGGCTTTATTTACTCACCAACACCTAGTCCTGGAACAGTGGTGAGCAAACAATACGTCAGGAAAGCCCTTCTCCCAGAAATTACCACCAGTTCCCCTGGCACCACTCTGCCTTGCACAGCTCCCTGGCTCCCAAAGCTGCCTCTAGGCAGAACTTTGCATAGTCCCAAACTAACAGCCACACCGCATATCTTCCCAAGAGTCAAAACTTGCTCCGCCCCTCAGCACTTGGAAGCGTGTGTGTGTGTGTGACAGCGGCCCCTGGTGATGCCTCAGCCTTAGCAATATCAGCCACTGTTTGCAAGGTGGCTTTGCAGCTGCTGAGAACAGGGGAAGATAAAACAGCCTGTGCCCAGCTCCCTGCCGAACTGTGTAGTTGCTCGCACCAGAAAAAGGAAGTGCATCCACTTTTCACTAGTGTAAACTAAGACCTATGCTGCCTAGCTAGCCCCTGTCCTGAAGGTAAAACCAACGAGGCGTCCTTGTGAGTTTACTGATACAGACTAACACGGCTACCCCTCTGAAACCTGTTCTGAAGGTGTCACTTCTGTCCAGGCTTCTCTGCCAGGGCACAGTAAGTGCAAAGCACCAGCAGGTAAGGCCAGCAGCAATTGCCAGTGGTGTGAGTGACTGTGGATGGTGCAGGGCAATGGCAAATTATGCCCGAGGGAGGGCACGGAGGGCAGGAAAGGTCTGGGTGGGGTTGTACCCTGCTCCATTGAGCAGGCTGCTGTCTGCATGGAGCCACAGCTGCCTGGCACAACCTATGAAGGGGGTTGGGTGATCACGCCAGAATCAAGAGACATTTCACCTCCAACTTGCATGTGGAGCCCAGAAATGAGAGGGTCTGTTTACACAGGGACCCCCTCCCCCAGCACTGAGATGAAGCCTAGGGCATGGGGGTTGTTTATCCAGTGTCCCCTCTTCTGTCACTAAAATTCAGCTGCCTCTGGGGTGGGGCATGGGGGGCTCTTTATACAGGGTCCCCTTGCCCTGAGCTGAGCTGCCTGTGGGGTGGGGGGTGGGGCTGTTTAACAGTACAGCTGGAATTGGAGGCAGAAAGGAATTCCTGAATCAGGGCCAGATTGTCAAAGGCACTCAGCACCCTGCCAGCTCACATTTGCATCCCAAATGACATGAGTTTAGCTGGAATAACAAGGCTAATAAAGGCCACTGCTCTCCTGGAAAGTGTGGGCTGAAATGCTGAGGCAGGAGCAGAACTTTGTTTTGCCAGAGGAAGTTTCCCCGGTGCTTAGAAAAGTTGTGGTTGTGATGAAGCCAATATAAATGTGTGTTGAACAGTCACAGCTTGGAGTGAGAGGCCCACAGACAGCTGTGTTCCAGGGCACAGCGTGGGAGGTTTATAACTTACATGTGCTCATTCTCTGGGCCTCTGGCTTCACAAAAACAGCTTGTTTGTTTGCTATTACGGTGAAGGGAGAAGGAACCTTTTTAACTTCCACCCGACACCCCAAAGAAACCATCCATGGAGCAGACACACCTGCTGCTATGGGGATACGGGGTGCGTGTTCTCCAGTGGTGCTGGAGCAGAGCTGGGGAAGTCCTTTGAAACACAATGGGCCAAATTTCCTGCTGATGTAACTCCCCCAGAGCCAATGGTGAGAGACCTTACCCAACAGACTTGGTTGTGGGTGTTTAGGGAGGGATCGGGGTGGGGCTGGTTAGCAGCATTTCCCACTGAAGGTGCGGGAAGATAAGCATCTGGGGCAAGTCAGAACCCAGAGAGCCCCAAGCGAAGGGCTGTGTCTGTGTCTGGGGGGTTGGGAGCATCTGCTGGGATCCCGCACACTGGTGGGAGGGGGGATTCGGGGAAAGCAGCAGTGAGTGTTGGCGGGTAGGCTGGGGGCTTGGCCACACCCTGCTGCGGCACCAGTATCTGCTGAACACATCAGATTAGTTGAACCAATACCAGGTTTACAGCGGATCCATAGATTCTAAGGCCAGATGGGACCATTCTGTTCATCTAGTCTGACCCCTTGCATAGCAGAGGCCACTGACCTGTCCCACAGTGATTCCCAGAGCAGAGCTGTTAGAAAAACATCTAGGTTTAAAATTGCCAGTGATGGAGAATCCACCACGACCCTTGGTAAATTGTTCCAGTGGTTTATTACTGTCAGCAGTAAAAATCTGCACCTTATTTCCAGTCTGAAGTTATCTAGCTTCAACTTCCAGCCACTGGAGTGTGTGAGACCTGAGGAGCCCATTAGTACAGACCAGGATCAAATCACCCCTTAACCTTCTGTTTGTTGTGCTAAATAGCTTGAGCTCTAAGAGTCTGTCACTACAAGGCAGGTTTGCTAATTCTTTAATCATTCTCATGGCTCTTCTCTGAACCCTCCCCAGTTTATCAGTATCCTTCTTGCATTATGGGCCCCAAAACTGCACACAGTATTCCAGCAGTGATCATACCTGTGCCAAATACAGAGGTAAAAATAACCTCTCTACACTCCTGCTGCCGTGCTCACATCCATATGCCAGCCTAGACAGTGGACGGCAGCAAGGGGGCCAGATCAGACAATTCTGAACGGAGCAGTGCAATATGGGATAGCAATGGGAGGACTTCTTGTATCTGTGGCCCATGGAACAATGCCAGTTGGCCAGGATCTGGCCCCATTGACTTCAGTGGAGCTACGGCTGATTTACAGCAGCTGGGGATCTGAATGTGTGTGTCTCATAAATTTAGGTCATAAAGAAGAAAAGGCCCCTGGTACCTTGTGCCCAAAGCAGGAATTTATTTAGTTTCAGGTGAAAGCACTGGTGAACACAGGAGATCTAACAGCAGGGATCGGAGAGGGGCATCACGTTCAGCTGTGGTTAGAGAGGGGAGAATGGGATGGGCGGAGGTTATCCCCTCATGTTTCCAGGGCGTGCACAAAAGCAGTTCAGGGCCAGATTCATGGGCATCATTTCCACCAGTCCCAAGTGTGAGGCAGGATCAGAGTGGCAATGTCTATACACTGGGGCTCGTGCACAGGGACAATGAAGATCTGGGCCCCTGCGGGAGGTCTGGAGCGGGCTTAGTAGGTGAAGTGACTCCTGCCTGTTCGCTCCAGGAGTCACAGACCTCCATGGCTAGCTTGGTGTTAGTGGGCAGGGCTGTACTGTGGGAGACCTGGGAATGCAGGCCCCTGGATTGCCAGGGCTCTGGGCTGTCAGGGGCCTCAGTGTGGGGTGAGCAGGGGCTGTTACAGCTGGAGTTTCCCTTGCAGCTTCTCCACCAGGCCCTGTAACTGGGCACGGACATCCTGCAGGAAGGGTGCAAACCACTGGCGGACCTGCTCAGCAGCCTGGTCTAGGGAGCTCTGCACCTCCTCAACCTTCCCCTGCAGGTGCCCATGCAGCTCCTGGGCCCGGGTGCCCAGGCTCTCGCGCACCTTCTGGCTCTGCTCACCCATGGCCTGGCTCAGGGCTTCCAGACGCTGCTGTCCCTTGTCACGGATGCTGTCGATCAGTGGCTGCAGGCCCTGGCGCACAGCATTCACCTGCTGGTCAGTGTGGGCCTGCACCTCACCGGCATAGGCGGCCATCTTGCGGCGCAGCTCCTCGGTGTCTTTGCCCAGGCGCTTGCGCAGCTTGCGCAGGTACATGCCAACTCGGGCCTGCACCTCCTCCAGGTTCTGGTTGAACATCAAGCGCACGTCGCCCGTGTACTGCACCACCCGGCCCTTGGCCTCCTCCATGTCGGCCCGCAGCTTCCCCGTCAGCGCCTCCACCTCGCTGCCCAGGCGCTGCTGGGCCTCCTGGGCGTAGGGGCCGAACCGGGTCCGCAGCTCTTCTCTGTACACCTCCACTTCAGCCATGGTGTCGGTGATCAGCCCGCTGGGGAGGGACCGGGGAGTCAGAGCCGGGGCGTCTTGGCTTGCACCCCCCCACCCCGGCCATGGGATCTATGATGAGCCCATGCAGGGCTGTGGTGATACCCATCCAAACCCCGCTCTCCATCAGGGCACTGAGGGCTCCCCAAGGATCCCCACATCACCCCCTCTGTGCCCCATGTTGTGGCCCTTGGCTGGGCATCCCCCCATATGCTGCTTTAGGAATGCTCCCAACCCACCATTACGGCAAAGCGGCAGCAACACCCACAGGGGTGGTGTGCACCAGCCAAACATGGTGCTTCTCAGCACAGCCTGGCACCCGGCACTTAGCCAAAGCCCGGCATTTCCCCAGCAGAGATATCATCCTCTCCAGGGGGACACAGGCCCCTGCTGCTTGGTGTCCTTGCCCCACCCATCTTCACCCAGAGACGCTGAGCCGCAGGGTCACTCACTCCAGTTCCTTGCTGAGCTGGGAGCTCTTGATCTGGGCGGTCACGTTGTCCGCGGCATGTCCCACTTTGGAAAGGTAGTTCCAGAAGACGCTCACGGCCTCTTCCCACTTAGTCTTGGGCTCATCCTGGACGAGCGGGTTGGCCTGGCAGCCTGGAGGGGCAGAGTTTGCAGGTCAAGAGTCGAGTCTGACCTCCTGTGTAACCCAGGCCATTGTGGCCCCGGAGCCACATGGGGGGGGTCAGACCCAGTGTCCATCTAACCCAGCCTCGTATCCCTGGCTGGCCCTGCACAGACTGACTGAGATCAGGGCCCCCCATCATGCCGGGCGCTGCACAGACCCCCACCAAGATCAGGGCCCCCATCATGCCGGGCACTGCACAGACCCCCACCGAGATCGGGGGCCCCGTCATGCCGGGCACTGCACAGGCCCCCACCGAGATCGGGGGCCCCCGTCGTGCCGGGCGCTGCACAGGCCCCCACCGAGATCAGGGGCCCCCATCGTGCCGGGCATTGTACAAAACACAGTAGGAGACAGTCCCTCCCCGAAAGGGTTTACCAGTCAAACGAGACCAGACAAGCTGTGTGAGGCACAAGCCATGGAAGGGTTGGGGCTGTGTCCTCACAGCAAGAGGTGGTGTTTTTACAGTGCAATAACTAACACACAATAGGGATCGCCAGCCTGCTGTACGATCCTGTTGGAGACAAGGCACCTGGATTGGTTACCAGGAGGTAGCTAGGCAGGTCAGCGCTGCACCCTGCTGCTGGTTGATCTCATGGTAAAATTACAGGCTTGGCTTGGCCTTTACTGCCTGATGGTAACAGTTGATAGTAACAGCTAACAGGGGTTGGTTCTCCCATTGGAAAACACACCTGCTTTTGACAGTGAAGACAAAGCCTAAGTGACTCACCCAGGGTCATGGGCAAGTCAGCAGCAGAGCTAGGGATAGACCCCAGGATTCCTGGCTCCCAGCACTAACCCACCAGTCTCCCCTCCCAGAGCTGGGGATAGACACCAGCAGTCCCCAGGCAGGACCCCTACCCACTGGGGTCACACTGCTGATTTACACCGTGGTGCGTGAAAGGGGAACCAGTCCCCATGACTCCAATGGGGTTACTCCTGATCGACATCCCAAGGGGAGTTTCCAACCCTGCCCTGGTGGGGGGAGATGAACTGAACGAGCCATTTACCTGCCAGCAGGGTTGCCCCGAGCAGCACAATCCAAACCTTCATGGCTGCAGCTTTGCCTGCAGGGAGAGAAGGAAGGGGCTGGGGTGAATGAGGGCAGGGAGGGTGGGACCTAACACCCCCCATCGGTCCCCCACAGGGGATACAAGCTAGGGTGCACAGCATGTGGGAAGCCAGGTCCATCTGCTAGGCCAACCACCCCTGTCCCTGGGAAAGCCCTTACCCCTCTGGGCTGCATCCACTCTACCCCTAATCCTGCCCCTCAGCCCTCACCTCTGGTCTGCCCCCCATCCATCCTCCCACTCCTCTGGGCTGCACCCTGCCTGCCCCAAAGCTTGTACCTTTCCAGCCTCCTCGAGGCTGCAACCCCCAGGCCCTCCCACTGCTACCACTGCCCCTCACCCTTCTCCTCTGGGCTGCACCCCACCGGCCCCAAAGCCTGCCCCTCACCAGCCTCCTCATGGCTCCAATCCGCAGCCCCTCCCACCACTACCACTGCCCCTCACCCTTCTCCTCTGGCCTGCACCCCCCGTTACTCCTTAGGGTGTATCTCCATTGCCCCCTGCCCTCACCTCTGCTGGGCTCCTAGTCCCGGGCTCTAAAGTGCCACCAGCCCCACTCGCTGCCTTAAATACCCACGGGGCGGGGGGGGGGAGAGGGGAGGGGAGGACAGAGCCGGCGCAAACTCGCCAATTCAGCTGGAGGGGGCGAAGGTTACTCCCCCCCACCCCCCTCGCATGGGGCCGGACAGCTTCCCCTTCGGAGAAAGTGTTAACCCTCTGCTTGCCGGGGAGGAGGAGGGAGACAGACAGACACATCTCTTCCCCTCGCCCTGCGCAGTCTGCCCCACCCCACCGGGTCTAGGACTCCTATGTACCCGGCGAGCGGACCCCCCCACAGGGAGCGGTGCAGGAGGGAGAGGAGAGAGGGCCCCCACTCTCAGGGACAGACACCGGGGACACTAGCCCCCATCAGCATTTTTGTCCTGTTTGCAAAGGAGAATACAAAGTGTCCAAGTGTCACAGGCTGGGGCGGGGGGTGGGGGCTGAGACTTGGGGGGGCGGGGCGCTGAGATCTGGGGCTGAGGCGGTGTGGGTGGGGTGCCAAGACCTCGTGCTGGGGTGTGTGGGCAGAGACCTTGTGCCCTGTATTTGTGTGTATGCGGGGGGTGGGGATGCTGAGACCTTCTATCATGTGGTGGGGGCATGCTGAGACCTCTTGCTGTGTGTGTGTGTGTGTGTATGGGGGCGGTGCCAAGACCTGGGGGGGGGGCTGCTGAGACTTCATGCTGGATTGGGGGGGACGCTGAAACCTCATGCGGGATTGCGGGGGCACTGAGACTTCATGCTGGATTGGGGGGGACGCTGAGACTTCATGCTGGATTGGGGGGGACGCTGAGACCTCATGCTGGATTGCGGGAGCACTGAGACTTCATGCTGGCTGTGAGGGGGGTGACTTATGAAATCTCAAGAGAAGCCAGACTGTGGGGCTGCTGCTGTTTGGGAGATCTGCTCCTCCCCCCAATGCGTCTTCGTGGTCCAGCAGATAGAGGGGACCCTGCTCCACGTGGGGGGCCCCAGTGCTTTGGGAAAGGTTGGAAGGACTGGGCCGCCTGAGGCCCCATAAGACTGGGAGCTTTCTGAGCCGGTAGCCACACGCACTGCTCCTGCCAGAGGCCCTCGTAGGGTGGGGGTCCTGCTCAGCTCATTAGCATGCGTGTAGGCTCTTTGGATTTTTTCGGTAATGCTTTTACCTTAAGCTGAATGTTGGCTGCTTACAAAGAGCTGGGTAGCACTGTAGGAATCCCTGTGCTACCCAGCTCTGAAGGGAAAGCAAGCAGGTGTGGCTTTGTGGGGGAATGGGGTGAAGGCAGGGAGCTGTGCACCCTGGGAATCTCCTGCTCAGAGGGGAGCGAGGTGGGTCTCCATTCAGAATGGCAACGGCCAGGACATCCACTTGCAATTGCCCTGCACTGTGACAGAGAGTGCCCTTCCCTCCACCCCCTACTGCCACACTGGGGTCAGCACTGACTGAGACAGGAGAGCACCCCCTCCGGAGCCACCTCGCTGGAGCATCCGAACCAACACTGACTGCCCGGGAACAGCGACCCACTCCCTGAGTGCGTCTCCCATTCAAACGCTGACCCAGAGTAACCCTGCGTAGCAGTGCGTGCCAGGTTCAGGGTGATGCCATCATGGTGCGCAGTGACATTGGCAAAATGACTTGAGGGTTTGTTTTTCCAAACAGATAAACAGAAAATTGGTTTCCAGACCCACCTGGCGGGGACTGCCTTGGGGCTGTAATTATGTAATAGAAGCTTATTTGCATAACAAAGGCTGATTCTATATTAAATGCTGTTGGTTTCTGGGTTAGAGGTTTGTGCAGGAGCCTGGAATAACACAGTTGAACTTGCCTCTTCCTTTCCACGAGGGATTATTCCATGCAGTGTCAGGCGGTCTGAAATCAGGCTCTATCGCTGGATGCCCCAACGTGGCACCCTCCCGGTTTGCTGGGAAGAAAACGACAGGCCAGTAAATATCTCCAGCTGCAAAGTGGGAGGGAAGGTCCCTGAGGCTGCAGTTTGCTGTCAGTACCGCCCTGTGGCCTGGGCCTTATCTGCTGCCAGTTGACCTCTGCGCGGAGCCCCAGCGCTGTCGTGTCAGCAGAGGACTCTGCTTGTGATCATAGATCACTGAGCTCCAACCTCTGCACATTCCTCTGTGATGTGGAGCCAGGATTTCCAGCTCTTTCACTTGAACTCCTCACCCCTTTCCAGACCCCCTTGTTAAACTGCATTCCTCATCCAGCTGCAGCCTCATCTCCTTCCCGCATTCCCCATCCCCCTTAGGTTTCCCCACATGACTGCAAATCCTCTGCTAGTGTCAACAACCCCCCTTCCCTGGCAACATGGATTCCCTGTGCCCAAGTGGAGAGGAGAGAAGACAATAAACCAGAGAATGTGTTTTGTAGCATAGAGTGAAAGTTACAGATGCAGGCATTATATCTGTAACTTTCACTCTATGCATCTGAAGAAGTGAGGTTTTTACCCACGAAGGCTTATGCCCAAATAAATCTGTTAGTCTTTAAGGTGCCACTAGACTCCTTGTTGTTTTTGTAGATACAGACTAACACGGCTAGCCCCTGATACTTGTTTTGTAGCATGTTTCACTCACAGATCTTGGGGGGGGGGCACCAGTTGGCATCACCACCCCCATTTTAAAAGGGTGAGTCTGTCAAGTGGCAGACAGGAGATGTGTCTCACTCAGTCACACAGCAGCCAGATTCCCAAGTCTCCCCTGCTCCCTCCCAGAGCCAGAGGCAGAACCCAGGAGTCCTGTCTCCGGTCCCTATCCCTACTCTAACCCACTAGACCCCACGCCCCTCCCAGAACCCAGGAGTCCTGACTGCCAGTCACCAGCCTTCTAACCCACTAGCCCCCATGCCCTTCCCAGAGCTAGGAGCCCTGACTCCCAGCATCTTGTGCCAGGTTCTGCAAAGCCACACAGGGTAACTCTACACTGCAGCTGGGACGGAGGGTGCTTCCCAGTACAAGTAGACAGACAAGCTCTAGGTCTGCTGGAACTAGTGCACCAAAAATAGCCTTGTGGGCTCTGTGGCACAGACAGTGGCTTGGGCTAGCTACCCAAGTACTAGCCTGAGCCGCTGCTTGTGCTGCTAGTGCGTTAGCTTGAGCACAGCTAGCAGGTGTCTGGCTACCCATGCTGGGAAGCACCCTCCCAGCTGCAGCGTAGACACACCGAAGGTCCCTGGCCCTGCCTAAAAGAGTTTAAAATCCCAATATGGGGAGGCGAAACTGAGGCCCAGGAAGGGGAAAGGACTAGCAGGTAAGTGGCAAAGCCGGGTAATAGGTCTCCTGGCTCTGAGGCTGGTGCCCAACCCACTGCCTCTATACCACATTTTCTGAGGTCCCAGTTCCAAAGTCCAGACACTTGTGGGGGCCTGAGCCCAGCTCCGGCAGCAGCGACGGATTTCTGCCCTGGGTTCCAAGCTGGAGGCAATTTGGGAGAACCCCGGAGCTGAGCTCGGCGGTCCCAGTAAACAAGTCAGCAAGGATGATTCATAGTGAGGAGCGATCATGAGACCCGATCAGAGCGGGAGGGAGAGGGGCCTGCAGTGAGGCCGCCAGTGGCATGTGCATTGCGTTAGTGTTTGCCTGGTGTTATTATCCTTATAGTTCTGTGTTACTGGTAGTGCAGGAACCCCAGCCATGTGGCAGGCATTCCAGTGCAGACACAGAACGGTCCCTGAGCCAGTGAAAAGGGGCTGCAAGAGGGGCAATAGAGAGCTAGCGACGGTCACCTTCTCACCTTTTACTCATTGGCCGAGCTTGCGAAGACCTGATGCGTGACTTGGTGGTATTTCCATGTCTGTCTGTTACAGGGTCACTTTTGAACATTGCACCCAATCACTTCCAAAATTTCTGGGCATTTCTAGGCATGGATGGAAAATTGGAAAAGTGAAAAGCGTGGGCGGGGGGGGGGCGGCATGGGGGAGAAACGGGGAAGACATGAAGCTCCTGACATCTGAATAGCAAAGCCAAGGCTTAAGCCTCTGCAACTGGCTGTAGATTGAACAGCTGGTTGGTGGTACCATTAACTCCTTCCAGCATAACAAAACCCCCCGCCCAGGGCCCAGCATCCCAATAGCATGGAACATGGTGACACTTGGATGAATTATTTTCCAGACAAATGATGATGGTGGAGAGCAGGAAGGGTGGCACGCACACAGCCCTTGCACTTGGGGGAGAATGCGGGACCCTGGCTTGGGACGAGGGGAGAATGGAGGTCTCACAGAAGCCCTGCCAGGCAGGGAATGGGTAGAGATACGGGGTGACTCTGAAATAGAGGGGGCTGCAAGGGTGGCACTTAGAGGCATGGGGGGGAGGAATGGAAAGACACAAGGAAGCCCTGAGGGGGCAATGAATTCAGCTGATACAAGCGACAGTGTTTGACTGTCTCTTATTATTATTTTTAATAGGTGAATTATGGTAGCACCAAGGAGCTTCCTCATGCACCGGGACCCCGTGTGCTAGCGCTGTACATTAGGTGTATTACGGTAGCACTGGGACCCCGTGGGCTAGCGCTGTACAAACATAGCACAGGAGGACAGTCCCTGCCCTGCAGAGTTTACAGTACATGACAAGGGACAGCGAATGGAAACAGCCGGACAAGGAGACAATGAGACAATAGGGGTCAACATGACAGGCTGCGGTCTGGGCCTGGCCGGTGTCATTTGTAGGCCTCATCGGGAAGGTGCTGAGGAGGGATGTGAAGGTGGAGAATGAGGTTGAGACTTGCTTTGTGTTTATAGGGCACGCCTCCCCCATGGGAGGGGCCCATGGCAGAAAGCACCAGGGACGTGCTTAGAATTAGGACAGGCGGGTGATGGAAGTGGACAGCACAGGCCCATGGAGGTGGGGACTGATGTTCTGATACTGACAGGTAGGGTGAAGCTAGGACGTGGAAGGCCGTGAAAGTGAAAATAAATAGCTTATGCTTGATATTGTTATGCTGAGAGAAACTGGGGACTGCACGGGTCACAGACCTCTGAAACTGGGTGTGAACTCACCTTCAATTAATATAACTGTTAGGGTACATTAATTACCAGCCCCCACACCTAAAACCAAGGCGCTGTGAACCCCTTAGAGAGTTTTAAACTGGATGGGGAAAGGGCCTTTGGCCGAGCCCTGGTCTACATGCTGAACTTACGTTAGTCTAATTACATCACTCAGGGGTGTGGAAAAGCCGAACGAAGCAGTTATACTGACCGAACTCCCCCTGTAGACAGCGTTATGTCGATGGGAGGGCTTCTCCTGTGGACATAGCTACCGCCTCTCGGGGAGGTGGAGTACCTACACAGGTGGGAGAAGCGCTACCGCCCACATACATAGTGTCTTCACTACACGCTTCAGCGGTGCAGCTGCAGTGCTTGAAGTGCAGACAAGCTCTGAGTATTGTTTGGGGTTTTCATTCCTCCTGCTAGTGCTAGTTTGCAGAAGCAGGACTTTGTACACTCGGTGAATAAACAAGGCTGCATTCAAGACAATATCGGACTCCATCATGAATTTGTACTGCCAGCTGGGACATCGCCAGGGCCCCGAACTTGGATTAGCTGCTTGGGTCAGAGGTGTAACACTACCATAGAGAAGAGGAGCCAGCCAGAGCGGAGAGATAGCCCATTGTTTTGGCCAAAAGAACATGGGTATGAGTGGGGCCAGACTGCATTTGTCAGGCCAGAGAGAAGGCTGCAGCAGTAGTTGAACTGTGAGATGATGAGCTTTAGCTGTGGGGATGGAGAGAAACAGTCTCAGCCCACCAAAGCTTATGCTCAGATAAATTTGTTAGTCTCTAGGGTGCCACAAGTCCTCCTGTTCTTTTAGTCTCAGATCAGGGCTTTCTGGGCAGCACCAGCCCGGGCAGTTTCATTTCGGGGGCTGGGAGCCCAAAGCCCTACCCCGCCCTGGACTGTAGACAGAGCTCAAGGCCAGGTCATGTGGGGATGGTGCTGAGGTTAATGAGTGACAGGAGGAGGCAGGGGTGACAGGGCTGTTACCCCATCCACTCCCCCTTGTCTCTAACTTGTCTCTTTCCTCCATCCTGCCAGGTTCTCCGGGAAACTCCCAGCATGAAGCTTCTCACTGCTGTCCTGTTCCTGGCCGTGCTAGGTGAGTGTGTCTCGGTGCAGCCCCACGCCTGCCCCATTGGGCGCTGGCTGACAGTGTGTGTGGGGATCCCTCTGCCTGGAAGCCAGGTCTTTTGGGCACCCTCTCCCACAGGAATCAACTTTGACTTTCCAAGTGGAAACCACTAAAGTACCTGATAGAGACTCGGTCACAGGAGCGGGGGAGAGGGGGAGGGAATGCAGCTTGGATTTGGGGGGAGCAGGAAACATGAATTAGAAACAGTGTAGCCAACTGAGCCTTCCCAGCTCTGGGAACACCCTGCTTTGCTAAGCATTCAGCGAGGCACTCTGTTTCCTGGGTCCCGATCCATTCAGTCAGGCAGAGCGCCGGCTGGGGAGTCTCAGGACTTGTCTACATTGGATGTTTCTGGCACTGGTCTAACCCTTTAGTGTGTAAAACAGTTTGCATCCGGTGTAAGACACATCCAGCTCAGAACTGTGGTGTGCCTCACGGGTGTGAACGCTGGCTGACTGGAACACTGTCAGGGCAGCGGAAAAATCCACACACACACACACACCTCCCGCGGTATAAACACTTTGCACTGGTGTAAAAAGGATATTGGAGAATTGGTGGGGGCTCAAAGACGGGCAATGAGAGGGAGTCAGGGTCTGGGGAAATGCCCTAGGAGGACAGGATGAAAACACTGGGCGTGTTGTCTAAAAAGGAGACAGATAAAAGGGGATGTGATAAACATATTGTTCCCTTCTACAACAGGCAGACAATATCTCTCTGGCAAGGCCCCAAATCGATGGTAAGAGTCAGGTCTCGTTTTTGGTACAATCCTGTTGATTTACAGAGAACGGGCACAGAATTCCTTTCCCCTGAACACAGCAGGAACATACAACAGCAGGTGGTTTCCTTTTCCAGAAATCCAAGCTTGCCTCTCCACCAGCTGTGTGTTCCAAGGAGCCCTAGCTCTGTTCCCTCCCAGGCCAATGCTCACAACAGCATCTCTCCCTGTCTGCCAGCTTTGTGCCTTTGATACACACAGACATACACAGCTGCTGCCAACCAGTGCCCCATCCCCTGCATTTGAAATCAGTCACTAGGGAAACCCCTTGGCCCACACGGCTAAGCTTCTGCTCAGGCCTTGCCCGTCTGCTGAGTGCCTTGGGCAGTGGCTTCTCTGGTATCAGTTCTCACTACAAAAAGGGATATTTAATTGCTCTTTCTGTCAGTCTGAATGAATCAGAGAAATGAACCTGGAAGGCACCTTAAGAGTTCATCTAGTGCAGCCCCCTGTTCCGAGGCAACTCCAAGTAAACCTAGAGTTCACCAGTGCTAAATAGAGTGGACAGTTACCTCCTATGTCTTACATAGCACACTCCTATTAATACACCCCAGAATGATATAAACCTTTTCTGCAGCTGCATCACATTGTTGGCTCATATTCAATTTGTGATCCACTCTAACCCCCAGATCTTTTTCAGTAGTACTACTGCCTAGCCAGTTATTCCCCATTTTGTTGTTGTTCATTTCACTTTTCCTTCCTAAATTAAGTACTTTGCACTTGCCTTTATTGAATTTAATCATGATAAATTGGAGAATTGGACAGAAATCAACAAGGTCGTTTTGAATTCTAATCCTGTCCTCCAAAGTGCTTGCAACCCCTCCCAGCTTGGTGTCATCTGCAAATGTTTAAGCATATTACCCACTCCATTCTCCAAGTCATTAACGATAATATTGACTAGTACTGAACCCAGGACAGACCCCTTTGGGACCCCACTGGGACCCTTTGGAACCCCACTGGGACCTTATGGGACCCCTTCCAGTTTGAAAAGTGCCTCATTGATAACCACCCTTTGAGGGTGATCTTTCAGCCACTTTTGCACCCACCTTATAGCAATTTCCTCTAGACCACACTTCCCTGGTTTGCTTCTGAGAATGTTACATGGGACTGTATCAAAAGCCTTATGAAAAAATCAAGCTATAATCACAGCTACAGCTTCCCCTCTGGCCACTAGCCCAGTAACCCTGACAAAGAAGGAACTGTCTGGGCATGATTTCTTCTTGACAAATCTCTGTTGGCTATTTCTTAGAACAGTGGTTCGCAACGTTTTTTTTTCACGGACCACTTGAAAATTGCTGAGGGTCTCGGCGGACCACTTAATGCTCTTTTCAAATGTCGTTTGTACCGTTAGCTAACTATTGTAAAGCGCTTTGGATAAAAGCGCTATATAAAAATAAACTTAATTTTTTTTGTTCTACAGATAAAATAACACAACTCATATTTTCACATCCGTAGTCTTACCTTTCTAAGGCGATAGAGGTGCCCTCTCTGCCCTGCTGTGGCAGCCCCCAAGTTGGGGCTGGGAAGGGTGGGGGGGGGTCTCAGGAGCCACGCAGCCCCCGAGCTGGGGCTGGGAAGGAGGGGGTCTCTCCCCCACCACACCAGCCCCCGAGCTGAGGTTGGAAAAGATGGATGTCTCTCCCCGGCAGCCGCAGACCTGGAGCTGGGGAAAGTCGCCTCTTTCTCTGGTGGCTGCAGCCCTGCATGTCCCAAATTCCTCACACCCCCTCTTCTGACCCCACTGCCCCCTCCCATCTACCCCCCATTCTCCCCAAGGCCACCCCCTCACCTTACATGTGTGTCTTCTCCAGGGTCCAGGCACCTAATTAGTGGAGCTTGCAGACCACTGGTGGTCCATGGACCACACTTTGAGAACATTTGCCTTAGAAGCCTATTATCCTCTAGGTGTTCAGCAGGGTGAAGGGTGCTCAGGGAACTCATCTCCAATAAGCAGGTCTGTGATCGACTGCAGGGGATCAGGATACTCTGTTCCCCCAGCTCCTACCCTTAGGACGGGGGACAGTCAATGGCAGTGCAGGGGATGAATTCAGAACCAGTGGAACGACTGTCACAGGAAGTTGCTGATGCCAAGATCTTCACAGGATTCACAGAGGCGTTTCTATGGATAACGGGAGTATCCAGAATGACCATAGTTAGAGATCTGGGAGGCGCATAAACCCGGCTGCCCCAGTGCTAACTATTAGGGTGAGGAGGAAAAATACCCACATCTGCTACTGAGGGGTTCTTGCACATTCCCCTGAACCACTGGGTGCCAGCTTCTAGATACTGGCCTTGACAAACCATGGGGCTGATCCAGTCTGCCAATCCCAGTGTCCCAGTGCCTTATCAGGAGTCTGTGGCAAAGCTGGGATAGAAGCCAGGAGTCCGGGCTCCCAGCCCCTCTGCAGTAACCACTAGACTCCATTCCCCTCCCAGAGCTGGTTGGAACCCAGGAGTCTTGAGCCGCATCCCAGTGCAGTTACCATGTGCCCCTCCTTCCAGGGAGCGGTAGCTCAGTGGGTCTCTCCAGGCCAGGGCAGCCCTGGGGCCTGCAGTGACACTGTCTCACTGGGGATCCCTTTCCTTTCCCAGGCTCCAAGGCCTCTCCCCTCGGCAAGGAACCCACGCCAAGGCTGGACCAGGTTGCAGACGCCATCGAACGTAACTTGGAGCAACTTACCAGAATGACCGTGGAGCTGATCCAGAAATCTGAGCTGGGCCAGGAGATCGAGTGAGGCGCCTGCCCTGACTTGGAGGCAGGGTTTGGGAGCCCCCCATCCATGCCAGGGACCCAGAGTAGAGGGGTTAGAGTCACCCCTGACTGCAGGACCCACACCTCTGCTTCTGGGCCCAGCAAGCCCCCCGAGCTCAGCAGGGATTGGCCTGGCCAACCCCAGGGACGCTGGCAATTCAGCAACGGGTGCAGAATTGTGTCCATTATTTGGCATGGCAGGGCGCGATGCCGCTGGGACCTGGGGGCTGGGGCCAGATCAAAGCCAGCAACACTGGGGGTGGGGAGGACCCATATCACATTCCCAACCCCCATGAGCCAGCCAGTCCTCCTGCCCTGGGATCACATTCCCGTCCCAGACACCTCCCAATCCAGCCAATCCTTCTGCCTTGGGGTCAGACAGAGCCAGCAGCCCAGAGGGTGAGTCACTCTAAGCTGCTTCCCTTTCTTTGCAGGGAGTGGAGACTCTATAGGAAAATTAATAACTTCTTTGATGACCTAAACCGTAAGGTGCCCCCCAAGGCCCAGGAGCAGCTGAGGAACCTGAGCAGGCCGGTGGAAGAAAGTGTGACAATGCTGTGGGAACTGGAGAGGAAGGTGCAGCCCTACATGAACCAGCTGCGTGATGTCCTGGTGTCCTACACCGAGGGGCCGCTGGAGATGGTGGAGCACTACAGCAAGACCCTGCTTGGTAGCCAGGCGTACAGCAACGTCCCGTCTCGGGTGGAGCTGCAGGAGCAGCTGGGCTCCTATGCCCAGGAGCTGGGGCTGCAGGAGTTCGAGCGCAGTCTGGCAGCCTACACCAGGGACCTGCACCGGAAGCTCAGCCCCTATGCTGAGGACTTGCATGGCTGGCTGAACTCCCGCTGGGACGCCTTCATGCAATGCTTCAGTGAAGAGACCGGTGGGGGTGCCTCATAGGCCCTGTCCATACCTGGAGCCCAAGGCGATCCCCCAGGATTGAGGGGGACAGCTCCGCTGTAAGGCACCCCGCAGCAGGCTCCCTGCCCCATACAGCCGTCCATCGCTCAATAAACCAGCTGTTTAATCATGCAGTGATGTGTGGTCCTGCTGCATCTCTGGGGAAGGGGGCTTGGGGTGTCAATCCCCCCACAGCGCAGGAGGTCACCAGCCCTGTGGAGGGGCATGGCACCAATTACCCACTCCCCACAAACTGCTCAACCTCCGCCCCAATGCTCCCCCTAAACCATCCCCCCCTTAAACATGCCCCACCCCAGTGCATCCCCCAGCTTACATTCTAAACTGCTCTCGCTCCATCTCTTCCCCTACACTGCACCACCCTGGCCCATAGGCGTGGGAACTAGGGATGCAGGGCGTGATGCAGCACCCCCAGGTTTTGCATGGGGTCCCAGCCACTGGCCCCATACCTGGGGCTCTGCTCCCAGTCCCAGCTGTGGTCCCAGCCTCAGCCCCCCCACCCCTCCCGGAGCCACAGCCCAGTCCTGGTCCCAGCTCTGGGGAGAGGGGACACGGACAGAGATAAGGGGAGTGAAAAGTAAAAAAGTTGGGCTTTCAGCACCCCCACTGTAAAAAGCGTTCCAGGGCCACTATGTCAAGTTCTGCACAGAGCTGTAGCAACAAGTCCCCACTTCCTAAGGAGCTCCCTCAAGTTCAGTAACAGCCCTATCGCCGCCCCTTTTAAAGTGCCCCCCGCCCTCCCGGGGAGATGTTGCCGTTCAGAGGGAAAATAAGGCCCGATAGCCCCTGTGAACATGTGAGCCCTTGCTCTGCTCACTCCAGCGTTAATGAGCTCCCCTGGAGAAGGCTGGTGGCGGGAATTAGACACTCAGGCTGGCTGGGCCAAGGAGGAGGCAGGAAGCGCCGCGAGAGGGATCAGCGCCAATACCGGATTGATAATGGCGCCAGGCCCATGGTCGAAAGAGGTCCCGGCGCGCTCTCCTCCGCCCCCCTGGCGCACTCTCCTGTGGGGTCAGAGCTTGATTCTGCGGCTCCGTGGTAGCCTCTGCCGGCAGCCTGGCTCCTGCCCCGCCACTTTCCCCAGTGTGCTACGTACGTCTTGCCGGGGGGAGCCGCAGCACGCAGCTCCGAGTCTGGGGGGGAGGAGGCCTGTCCCCCACCTCTTTCCCCAGCGGGCTACGTTCCCCCTCCTCCCCCGGGCGCTGGTCAGTTGGATCAGCCTTGCAGGCAGGAGGGGGGCAAGGAGGAGCGAGCCGCAGCACGCCACTCCGGGGAGGAGGAGAAGACAAGCCAGGGTGAGGCCTAGGGGAAGGGGCTGGAATTGGGGCATACCCCCTCCAGCCCCCTGCGTGAGCACACCCCCGACTCCAGCCCACCCCGCAGCCCCCTGCCCACCCTAACCCCTGCAACCCCCTCCAGCCCCCTGCGTGAGCACACCCCTGACCCCAGCCCACCCCGCAGCCCCCTGCCCACCCTAACCCCTGCACCCCCCTCCTGAGCCCCTGGCCCTGCCCTGACCCTGCACTCCCCTCACACCTCCTCAGCACCCCCTCACACATGGATTGTCTGTGGTGCCTGGGAGCAGGGGGGGCAGTGACAGAGGGACTTGTCAGTGCTGGCTGCCACGCCCCCTGCCAGTGGGAATGCCAAGAAACTACCTCCCTGCACTCCAGGGAGGGGAGGAGGTGCCGCCCAGTTTTGGGGGAAAGGGGCAGTTGTGGGGCAAGTCCGGGTGCGATGGGGGAGCTGGTGGTGACTCCGTGTGGGGGATGTAGGAGAAGCAGGGTGTTAAGGTGGGGGTTGGTGGGGCAGGGGGCAGGGGGCAGAGGGAGGGAGGGAGGGGAAAGTCTGGGTTGAAGGTGGGGGTTGGCTCAGAGTGTGTGTGTGTGTGTGTGTGTGTGTGTAGAAGGGGGGTAGTAGAAGAGAGGGAGGTGACAGCCCTGAGGTGAAAGTGGGTAGGGAGTGGGCAATAGCAGGGAGATTGAGGAGAGCTTTTGTTAGGGGGTTAGTTGTGTGGTATGGGGACAGTAGGAGGGATGGGAGGAGAGCCCAGGGGTGAAGATTGGGGTAGGAACTTGAGGCTGGATTGTGGTAGCCTTTGTAGTAAAGTGTGTGTATTTCAGTGGCCCTTTTTCTCTGCAAAAGATGGGCACCAGCAATTTTCCTCCCCACCCCAAAGGTTTGTAAACATTATTGTACCAAAGCAGAGAATGCAGCTTTCAAAACATGTATTTAGGAAACATAACTTTGGGTGGAGGAGGTGGGAGGGGGATGCAGGTGCGACACCACTGACTGCTGCAGCCGGGATTAATATGGCTCATAAGTTCTTATCAAACTTCTTATCACACTTCTTATCAAACTGTCTGTACTCGGCTAGCTTGATTATCACTTCAAAAGTTTTTTTTCTCTTAATTAATTGGCCTCTCAGAGTTGGTAAGACAACTCCCACCTGTTTATGCTCTCTGTATGTGTGTATATATATCTCCTCAATATATGTTCCATTCTATATGCATCCGAAGAAGTGGGCTGTAGTCCACGAAAGCTTATGCTCTAATAAATGTGTTAGTCTCTAAGGTGCCACAAGTACTCCTGTTCTTTTTGCGGATACAGACTAACACGGCTGTTACTCTGAAACCGCTCATAAGTGTGCTAATTAAGCACTTGTGTTCAGGGTCCTAAGCAGGCCCTGAGTGTTTAAAGAAAAAAACAAAAAAACTAACAAACAACTCCCCCCCCACACACACACAAACCAAATTCAGTGGTGTTCTGCGTACATTGGTGTTAGCCCAGTTTGTTCTCTATGGGCTGAGTGGAGGTCGCAGTTTGGCTTCAAACATCTTATTTTGGTTTTGAATAAATGTTTTCATTCCCATCCCGGCAATACCACATTTGCTATGTTTCAGAGTAACAGCCGTGTTAGTCTGTATCCGCAAAAAGAAGAACAGGAGTACTTGTGGCACCTTAGAGACTATGCATCCGAAGAAGTGGGCTGTAGTCCACGAAAGCTTATGCTCTAATAAATTTGTTAGTCTCTAAGGTGCCACAAGTACTCCTGTTCTTCTTTTTACATTTGCTATGGCATCAATGGTGCTGTCACGCTAGGCCCATATCTGGAAGGGGTTCATCACAACCACATGGGGGCCACCAATATGTTTGGCGCCGGGCCCACAAAAAGTCGATCCAGTAACACAGAGGCCTCAAGGGAGGGCCTGGGGAGAGGGCCGAGAAGCGTGCTTTGTGCTGTCTGGGCTGGCGCATGGGGATTGTTGTAGAAATGGAGGAGGGCACTTAAAATAAAAGGGGGTGGTGAAGGCACAACCCCGGGTGTCCGTGCAGTGTCCCACAGAGGAGCCACGTCCTGTGACACCCCCAGCCTCCATCCCCCGCCCTTGGGCAGGCTTAGCACTGGAGCCCCCAGGATGTAAAAGGTGCCATATTCCCTCCCCTGCATCAGCCAGTCCCCATCCTTCTGACAGCTCAGCGCCCGCGCCGCCTAGAGGGAAAAGGCCCATGTCCCATTCCCTGCCACCCTGAGCCAGCCACTTCCCTGCCCCTGGGCTGGATCAGAGCTGGTGGCCCATTCCCCATCCCACCTATGCCACTGGCAGCAATGATCGCCCCCCCCGAAGGATGCCTGAACAGCAGAGTCACTGTTAGCAGGGCAATCTCGCCCCCTGCCCACAGACCCTCGGATTTGCAAAGTTAAAGGGAAAAAATGTCATGACAGAGTATGTGTGGGGGGCTCAGTAGGAGGCGCTCCCCCCTCACAGGCAGTGCTGGCTCCAATGCAGTGCTGGGGACCTGTGCTGCGGAGCAGTGGGGAGGCTCAGTGGGGGGGGGGGGCTCCCGCTCACAGGCAGTGCCAGCCCCAGTGGGCCTGCACTGCAGACAGCATGGTGAGGAAAGTTGGTGAGTAACACTGGGCAGAGCTGTTTATCGGGAGGTCACAGCAGGGCAGAGATAGCACAAGCCCTAGGGGAGAGGCTTACGGGGATCATCGTGGGGGGAGTTTCGAAGGGGAAAGGCCCCACCCAGGAGACGGCCCTATTTCCCCCCGTCACATGTCCATGATCATGCCCCTGGCTTGCGCCCCACCCGTCGCTTGGCTAAGAGCCCGTTCTCCCTCACGGAGCGGGGCTGCACGACCCTGCCTGGGGCAAAGCCCCGAGCTGGATTATAAGAGCTGCTCCCCTCCCCCAGGGATGCAGCAGCAGCAGCACAGGGGGTGATTAATCAGCAGGTGGTTTATTGAGCTCCTGGGAGGTTGTTACAGACACAGGGAGTGACTAGGGGTGATGGGACAGGGACCCTGGGCATGTCAGGGGCCCTTAGAGAGGAGGCTGCCCCCTCTCGAGCACCTGTGACCCCTGAAGGCTCCGTGCATGGATGGGGTCTGTGCTCCCAGTCCCATGGGCTCCATGGATGGATGGGGTCTGTGTCTCACCCCTCGCCCGCCTGGCTCTGTGTTCCCATCTCCCCACCAGCGCAGGCCCCTCACTGGAAGTGCTGCAGGAAGGAGGCCCAGAGGGAGCCCAGCCGCCCCTGCAGGTCCTGGGCGTAGGGACCCAGCTGGCTGTGCAGCTGCTCCAGCAGCCCCTCGGCATAGGGCGCCAGCCCAGCCTGCAGCTCCTCCACGCTCTTCTGCAGCTCCGCAATGGATGGCTGCACCTTCTGGTTCAGCTCCCGCAGGTCCCCGGAAACCTTCTGCACCAGCAGGTCCATGTCCTTGCTCAGCTTGGCCACCAGCTCCTGGGCCACAGCGGGCAGCTGCTTCTGCACCTCTGTGCCATAGCTGTAGGCAGCCAACAGGCTGTGGCTGACGCGGCTGCTGTGGGGACGGGGGAGCGGATGAGAAGGGAATGGGGGACAGGGCCTTGCCCCTCTATGGGGCTCTGGCTCCGATCCAGCCCCAGGGTCGGGGGGAATGGCTGGCCCAGGGGAATGGGGGACATGGGGCCTTGCCCCTCTATGGGGCTCTGGCTCCGATCCAGCCCCAGGGTCGGGGGGACTGGCTGGCCCAGGGGAATGGGGGACATGGGGCCTTGCCCCTCTATGGGGCTCTAGCTCTGATCTGGCCCTAGGCGGGGGTCTGGTTGACTCAGAGGGGTGGGGAATGAGACACGGAGGCCTTTCCCTTCTATGGGCTCTGGCTCCGATCCAGCCCCAAGGCAGGGGACTGGCGGCTCAGAGGGGTGGCCGGGTGGGGACACGGGGCCCTGTCATCCTGGACATGGGCTCAGTTCTGACTCAGAGGATCCCGGTGAGGGCCGGAGTTTGCTGAGCCCGGAAGCCGAGGTGTGGGGGCTGCAGTCAGGGGGGCGACTAACCTCCCCCATCTGCTCTGGGTCCATGGGGAGGATGGGAGGCTCCCAGCCCGCAAGGTAGGGCTCCCCCCACAAGTCAGTGCCGGGTTCTCACTTGAGCTTCCGGCCCAGCTCAGATTTACGGATCAGCTCCTTGATTTTCTCAGCTTTTGCCACGTACTCCCAGAAGGCTTCCCGGACCTGCTCCAACCTCGGTGTGGGCTCATCGCTGAGGAGAGAGGCCTGGCTGCCTGTGGGGTGACAGAAATCCCCAGCAAGACCCTGTCATTGGAGGCCGCAGACCCACCCTGGGGAGACTCAGAGACGGGACTCTACAGAGCTACCTTGCTCTGCAAGGAGGGGCCGGAGCTCAGGATTCCTGGGCCAATTCCAGGCTCTGCAATCGACTCCCCATGTGGCTTTATGAGAGTCACTTTGGGAAATTTTCAGGTTCTTATTGGAAATCAGGAGCCCCCACCGCGCCGGGGACCGCCCTGACCCCGGCCCGATCCCGGGGCTCCCCACCGCGCCGGGGGCCGCCCTGACCCCGGCCGAGCCCGGGGCTCCCCACCGCGCCGGGGGCCGCCCTGACCCCGGCCGAGCCCGGGGCTCCCCACCGCGCCGGGGGCCGCCCTGACCCCGGCCGAGCCCGGGGCTCCCCACCGTGCCGGGGGCCGCCCTGACCCCGGCCGATCCCGGGGCTCCCCACCGCGCCGGGGGCCG